>NC_069500.1:1275454400-1275754400 GCF_027579735.1 Bombina bombina
ATTTTTATCCAAACTGCCAGCTTTTCCTAGGAAGCGTGATTGCTCAGTTTTAAATACAGATAATGAGCAAGCTGACGCAGAGGATAATTTATCTGTAGTGCCCTCACATCAATCTGACTTGGTGGTGAGGGAGGGCCTGTCTGAGGGAGAAATTTCTGACACAGGAAAAGTTTCTCAACAGGCAGAGCCTGATTCTATAGCATTTAAATTTAAGCTAGAACACCTCCGCGCCCTACTTAAGGAGGTCCTAGATACGCTTGATGATTGTGAACCTTTGGTGGTCCCAGAAAAATTGTGTAAAATGGATAAATTCTTAGAGGTCCCAGTACACACTGATGCGTTTCCGATACCTAAGAGGGTGGCGGATATAGTGAATAAGGAGTGGGAGAAGCCGGGTGTACCTTTTTGTTCCCCCTCCTATATTTAAGAAAATGTTCCCCATTGTTGACCCCAGAAGGGACGCGTGGCAGACGGTCCCTAAGGTAGAGGGGGCAGTTTCAACGCTAGCTAAGCGCACGACTATACCAATAGAAGACAGTTGCGCTTTCAAAGATCCTATGGATAAAAAATTAGAAGGTTTAATTAAGAAAATTTTTGTTCAACAAGGTTTTCTTCTTCAACCAATTTCTTGCATTATTCCTGTAACCACTGCAGCTGCTTTTTGGTTTGAGGAATTAGAAAACTCGCTCCAGAAGGAGGCTTCTTATGATGAAGTCATGGATAGAATTCACGCCCTGAAGTTGGCTAATTCTTTCATTACAGATGCCGCTTTTCAGTTAGCTAAATTAGCGGCGAAAAATTCTGGTTTCGCAATAGTGGCGTGTAGAGCGCTTTGGCTAAAATCGTGGTCGGCGGATGTGTCGTCCAAAACAAAATTGCTTAATATTCCTTTCAAGGGTAAGACCCTATTCGGGCCAGAGTTGAAAGAAATTATTTCAGATATCACTGGAGGAAAGGGACATGCCCTTCCACAGGATAGACCTCTCAAAGCTAAAAATAAGTCTAATTTTCGTTCCTTTCGCAATTTCAGGAACGGACCGGCTTCTACCTCTACAGCCACTAGACAAGAGGGTAACGCATCCCAACCCAAACCAGCATGGAAACCATTGCAAGGCTGGAACAAGGGTAAACAGGCCAAAAAGCCTGCTGCTGCTACCAAGACAGCATGAAGGGGTAGCCCCCGATCCGGGACCGGATCTAGTAGGGGGCAGACTTTCTCTCTTTGCTCAGGCCTGAGCAAGAGATGTTCCGGACCCCTGGGCACTAGAAATTGTCTCTCAGGGGTATCTTCTAGAATTCAAGGATCTTCCTCCAAGGGGAAGGTTCCACATGTCTCGCTTATCTTTAGACCAGATAAAGAGACAGGCATTCTTACATTGCGTAGAAGACCTTTTAAAAATGGGAGTGATACACCCATTTCCGACAGCAGAACAAGGACTGGGATTTTACTCAAACCTGTTTGAAGTTCCCAAAAAGGAGGAAACTTTCAGGCCAATTCTGGACTTAAAGATCCTAAACAAATTCCTCAGAGTTCATCATTCAAAATGGAAACCATTCAGACAATTTTACCAATGATCCAGGAGGGTCAATATATGACTACCGTGGACTTAAAGGATGCGTACCTGCATATTCCTATCCACAAAGATCACCATCAGTTTCTGAGGTTCGCCTTCCTGGACAAGCATTACCAGTTCGTGGCTCTTCCCTTCGGATTGGCCACTGCTCCCAGAATTTTCACAAAGGTGCTAGGGTCCCTTCTAGCGGTGCTAAGGCCAAGGGGCATTGCAGTAGCACCTTACCTAGACAACATTTTAATACAGGCATCGTCCTTTCACAAAGCAAAGACTCATACGGACATTGTTCTAGCCTTTCTAAGGTCTCACGGGTGGAAGGTGAACATAGAAAAAAGTTCTCTGTCCCCGTTCACAAGTGTTCCCTTCCTGGGAACAATAATAGACTCGGTAGAAATGAAAATCTTTCTGACGGAGGTCAGGAAATTAAAACTTTTGAACACTTGTCGAGTTCTTCAATCCATTCCTCAACCTTCCATAGCTCAGTGCATGGAGGTAATAGGACTAATGGTTGCGGCAATGGACGTGGTTCCCTTTGCTCAAATTCATTTAAGACCATTGCAACTGTGCATGCTCAAACAATGGAATGGAGATTACGCAGATTTTTCTCCCCAGATTCAGATGGACCAGAAAACCAGAGACTCACTCCTCTGGTGGTTGTCTCAGGATCACCTGTCTCTTAGGCTGGGGCGCGGTCTGGGAGTCCCTGAAGGCTCAGGGTCTATGGTCTCGGGAAGAATCTCTTCTCCCGATAAACATTTTTGGAATTGAGAGCGATATTCAATGCGCTCCAGACATGGCCAAATTCATCAGATTTCAGTCGGACAACATGACGACTGTAGCTTACATCAATCATCAGGGGGGAACAAAGAGTTCCCTGGCGATGAGGGCGGTATCCAAGATCATCAAATGGGCAGAGGATCACTCCTGCCATCTATCAGCAATTCACATGCCAGGAGTGGACAACTGGGAAGCGGATTATCTGAGTCGTCAGACTTTCCATCCGGGGGAGTGGGAACTCCACCCGGAGGTTTTTGCTCAGCTGACCCAGCTATGGGGCATTCCAGATCTGGATCTGATGGCGTCACGTCAGAACTCCAAAGTTCCACGTTACGGGTCCAGGTCCAGGGATCCCAAGGCGACATTGGTAGATGCCTTAGTGGCGCCTTGGTCGTTCAATCTAGCTTATGTCTTTCCACCGTTTCCCCTTCTCCCCCGGCTAGTAGCCAGGATCAAACAGGAGAAGGCTTCGGTAATTCTGATAGCTCCTGCGTGGCCACGCAGGACTTGGTATGCAGACCTGGTGAATATGTCATCGGTTCCACTATGGAAGCTACCTTTGAGACAGGACCTTCTAATTCAAGGTCCATTCGAACATCCAAACCTAGTTTCTTTGCAACTGACTGCTTGGAGATTGAACGCTTGATTCTAGTTAAGCGTGGGTTTTCGGAATCAGTTATAGATACTCTGATCCAGGCTAGAAAGCCTGTCACCAGGAAAATTTACCATAAGATATGGCGGAAATATCTTTGCTGGTGCGAATCCAAGGGTTACTCATGGAGTAAGATTAGGATTCCAAGGATACTTTCTTTTCTCCAAGAAGGATTGGAGAAAGGTCTATCAGCTAGTTCCTTAAAAGGACAGATATCTGCTCTGTCTGTTTTGTTTCACAAGCGTCTGGCAGCCATGCCAGATATTCAGGTGTTTGTACAGGCTTTAGTCAGAATCAAGCCTGTCTACAGACCTGTGACTCCTCCATGGAGTTTATTTAGTTCTTTCAGTTCTTCAAGGGGTTCCGTTTGAACCTCTACATTCCATAGATATTAAGTTACTATCTTGGAAAGTTTTGTTTTTAGTAGCTATTTCTTCTGCTAGAAGAGTTTCTGAATTGTCTGCTTTGCAGTGTAATTCACCCTATCTGGTGTTTCATACAGATAAGGTCGTTTTACGTACCAAACCTGGTTTTCTTCCAAAAGTGGTTTCCAATAAGAATATCAACCAGGAAATAGTTGTTACTTCTCTGTGTCCTAATCCAGTTTCTAACAAGGAACGTCTGTTACACAATCTTGATGTGGTTCGTGCTTTAAAGTTTTATCTAAAAGCAACTAAAGACTTCAGACGAACATCGTCCTTGTTTGTCGTCTATTCTGGCAAGAGGAGAGGTCAAAAGGCGACTGCCACCTCTCTGTCTTTCTGGCTGAAAAGCATAATCCGGTTGGCTTATGAGACTGCTGGAAGGCAGCCTCCTGAACGAATTACAGCTCACTCTACTAGAGCTGTGGCTTCCACATGGGCTTTCAAGAATGAGGCTTCTGTTGAACAGATCTGTAAGGCAGCGACTTGGTCTTCACTGCATACATTTGCTTCTTCGGAGGCTATTTTTGGGAGAAAGGTTTTACAAGCAGTGGTGCCTTCCGTTTAGGTTACCTGACTTGTTCCCTCCCTTCATCCGTGTCCTAAAGCTTTGGTATTGGTTCCCACAAGTAAGGATGAAGCCGTGGACCGGATACACCAATGTAGGAGAAAACAGAATTTATGTTTACCTGATAAATTTCTTTCTCCTACGGTGTATCCGGTCCACGGCCCGCCCTGGCATTTTAGTCAGGTTTAAATTATTTTTTTGTAAACTACAGTCACCACTGCACCCTATGGTTCTCCTTTTTCTCCTAACCGTCGGTCGAATGACTGGGGGGGGCGGAGCCTGAGGGGAGCTATATGGACAGCTTTGCTGTGTGCTCTCTTTGCCACTTCCTGTAGGGATTGAGAATATCCCACAAGTAAGGATGAAGCCGTGGACCGGATACACCGTAGGAGAAAGAAATTTATCAGGTAAACATAAATTCTGTTTTTATATTTGTTCCAGAAAGAAGATACACATAAAATTTGTGAGGATATGTTTTTGGGCAGTGAATGCAGGCACTGGAGGACGTGGAGAAGTGGCTCTGTTTTTATTTAATCTCCCAACGGCTTGTTTTTTCCTTTGCAGCCGTCGAGGAGGTTTAGCCTGTTCACACATGATGGGGTACATGTCTAGGGCTATGTGTGCTTGGTGCAACTACATTTACTTCTTCCTTTAATGCCACAGGAGCTCTGTTTATTTCTTGCGAGTTGGTGCTTAAGTCTCCTGGCGGCTCCGTGTTAGACATTTTAGCCGCCGAGGAAGTTACACTGGATGCGCCCACGATGGGCGGAGCTAATGGTACGCACCATTGTTTGTGCAACGATTTCTCCCGTTGGCTTCTTTATTTCAGTAGCCGGGAGTTATGTTTGTTTATTGCTTTCAGTTCTCTGATGGCTCCGTCTTGGCAATCCACAAAGGTAGTTTTGCAGATCACGCCCACGATGGGTGGAGATAGGCGCGCCTATTTCTCCCGTTGTCTTCTTTTTAGATTAGTGGCCAGGAGCTCTGTTTAGCTTTTACTAGGAACGCCCACGATGGGCGGAGCTTAGATACGCACCATTGTTCGTGTGCCCTTTACACACACTTCCTGTGTATTGGGGTTATTCTGTGGTAGAATGCCTTCTCTGCTGGGTTATCTATTACAGCAGGGAGGCTCAATATCGGGTTCCGGTATTAACAAAATGAAACCACTCTCAGTATTTGAGTAATCCGAAGACCTTCCCTGCTGCTTTCTGTCTCGCAGCAGAGAAGCTTTATTACAAGGTTAAATTTATTGAACAAAGTGTAGAATTAATGTTGGTAGAGTTCCGGATGCTTTACTCTACTGCACTATGTTATGCAGCAGGGAGGCTGTTATTGCAGTCTTCAGAACTGTTTACAGAGGGACTATTATTGTTAATGTTCCTTCTGTAGTTAAGAATATTTTTTATGCTAAGTTTTAGATGTGATCTGAGGATCATTTTACTATGTTAAATTATGCAGTGTATTTAACATTTAAAGTCACAGTACTATCTATTTTGGATAGACAAATGGTGAATTTTTATGGTCCAAGAGGTTCTTCGTCAATGTTAAGGTGCCTCGTTTAGGACGGTTTTTTTTCATTTAAAGTTATTTCTATTATGATATATAATAAAAATAAAATAAAAAAAAATGTCAGAGCCAACATTGTCTCGGATGTTTCAGAAGCATTCTGACAATGTTCCATTTCTTTCATGTAATTGGCAAGAGTCCATGAGCTAGTGACGTATGGGATATACAATCCTACCAGGAGGGGCAAAGTTTCCCAAACCTCAAAATGCCTATAAATACACCCCTCACCACACCCACATTTCAGTTTTACAAACTTTGCCTCCTATGGAGGTGGTGAAGTAAGTTTGTGCTAAGATTTCTACGTTGACATGCGCTTCTCAGCATTTTGAAGCCCGATTCCTCTGAGTACAGCGAATGTCAGAGGGACGTGGAGAGTATTATCTATTGAATGCAATGGTTTTCCTAACGGGGGTCTTTTTCATAGGTTCTCTGTTATCGGTCGTAGAGATTCATCTCCTACCTCCCTTTTCAGATCGACGATATACTCTCATATACCATTACCTCTACTGATAACTGTTTCAGTACTGGTTTGGCTATCTGCTCTATGTGGATGGGTGTCTTTGGGTAAATACGTTTTTATTACTTAAGACACCTCAGCTATGGTTTTGGCACTTTATGCATTTATATAAAGTTCTTAATATATGTATTGTACTTATATTTGCCATGAGTCTGGTTCATGTATTTCCTTTTGCAGATTGTCAGTTTCATATTTGGGGAAAGTTAATAAGAAATATTTTTTTCTTACCTGGGGTTTAGTCTTCTTTCTCTTGTAAGATGTATCGAGTCCACGGATTCATCCTTACTTGTGGGATATTCTCCTCCCCTACAGGAAGTGGCAGAGAGAGCACCCACAGCAGAGCTGCCTATATAGCTCCCCCCTTAGCTCCACCCCCCAGTCATTCTCTCTGCCTGCTTAACTGCTAGGAAGGGCAAAGAGGAGTGTGGTGACAAAAATGTTAGGTTTTTATTTTCTCAAGCAAAAGTTTATTTTTAAATGCTACCGGTGTGTACTATTTACTCTCTGGCAGAAAAGGGATGAAGATTTTTGCAAGGAGGATGATGATCTTAGCATTTTGTAACTAAGATCCACTGCTGTTCTCACAAGGGCTGAAGAGTACAGGAAAACTTCAGTTGGGGGAACAGTTTGCAGGCTAAACTGCATTAAGGTATGTTCAGTCTATTTTTTTTCTAGACAGACTGTTATTTCTAGAAAAGGCTGGCAATATCCCCTTGAGGGAAGGTATGCTGTATTCAGCCACTTGGATAGGAATTTCAGCTTGCATGAAGGGCTCATTAGTTACTGGTGACACTGTTTGGTAAAAACGTTTTTTGTTTATTCAGTGAATGATGCAATTATAACGTTTTTTTGAAGGGACTAAAGGGGTCATTGTGGCTTGTTTTTGAGTTTTCTAACCCACATGGTTAATTTAGAGACACTCTAGTGTTTGTCTGTTAGGCCTCAAAACATTGAGTGAGGTCGGAGGGGCTTATTTTCACGCCTCAGTTGTGCAGTTTCTTTTCCTCTGAGACTTCTAACTGCTTCTCCAGAGGTTCCTGCCGTGTTTGAGGGCTGTAAAAGAAGTTTTTTTCCCCCACAAATTGTTCTGAAGGGCAGGTAGGAGCCACAGCAGAACTGTGGCAAAGTGCTGAAAGTCTTTTTTTTACTGGTTTTGATGTTTTTTCAATCTGGTTTTGCCATTAAGGGGTTAATTGTTTATTGGCATAGCTGTGCAAAGTTACTAAGGCTATATGATACTACTGTAAAAATTTTGTTATGTTTACTGCTTTTTTACACTGTTTTGCAGAATTTGTGCAGCTTTTTTTCTCTTAAAGGCACAGTACCGTTTTATTTCTAAGTGTTATTTACTTTGATTACAGTGTTTTCCAAGCTTGCTTGTTACATTACTGGCCTGTTTAACATGTCTGACACCAAGGAAAATCCTTGTTCAATATGTTTGGAAGCCATTGTGGTACCCCCTCTTAGAATGTGTCCCAATTGTACGGATATGTCTATAAACTATAAAGAACATATATTAGCACTTAAAAATAGAGCAATAGATGATTCTCAGTCAGAAGTAAATGAGGGTTTAGCATCTAGCTCTCCCCAAGTGTCACAACCAGTAACGCCCGCACAAGTGACGCCAAGTACCTCTAGTGCGTCGAATTCATTTATTTTACAAGACATGGCCACAGTTATGAATACAACCCTCACAGAAGTTTTATCCTGACTGCCTGGTTTTCAAGGAAAGCGGGACAGCTCTGGGTTAAGGAAAAATGCTGAGCAGTCTGACGCTTTAGTAGCCGTATCTGATATGCCCTCACAATGCTCTGAGGTAGGGGTGAGGGATTTGTTATCTGAGGGAGAAATTTCTGATTCAGAAAAGAGACTTCCTCAGACAGATTCTGATATGACGGCCTTTAAATTTAAGCTTGAACACCTCTGCTTATTTCTCAGGGAGGTATTAGCGGCTCTAGATGATTGTGACCCTATAGTGGTCCCAGAGAAATTGTGTAAGATGGATAAATACTTAGAGGTTCCTGTTTACACTGATGTTTTTTTCCAGTCCCTAAGAGGAATGTGAATATTATTGCTAAGGAGTGGGATAGACCAGGTATTCCGTTCATTCCCCCTCCTGTTTTTAAGAAAATGTTTCCCATATCTGACACCATGCGGGACTCGTGGCAGACAGTTCCTAAGGTGGAGGGAGCTATTTCTACTCTGTCTAAGCGTACAACTATACCTATTGAAGTCAGTTGTGCTTTCAAAGATCCTGTGGATAAAAAATTAGAGGGTCTCCTGAAGAAAATTTTTGTTCATCAAGGTTTTCTTCTTAACCTATTGCGTGCATTGTTCCTGTAACTACTGCAGCTGCTTTCTGGTTCGAGGCTCTAGAAGAGGCTCTTCAGATGGAGAAGACTCCATTAGAAGGAATTTTGGACAGAATTAAGGCCCTTAAATTGGCTAATTATTTATTACAGATGCCGCTTTTCAACTGGCTAAATTAGCGGCAAAGAATTCAGGTTTTGCCATTTTAGCACGCAGGGCGTTATGGCTTAAATCCTGGTCTGCTGATATGTCATCTAAAACCAAACTTTTGAACATCCCTTTCAAAGGAAAGACCCTATTCGGGCCTGAACTGAAAGAGATTATTTCAGACATCACTGGAGGGAAAGGTCATGCCCTCCCTCAGGATAGATCAAATAAGATGAGGACCAAGCAAAATAATTTTCGTTCCTTTTGGAATTTCAAGAGTGGTCCCGCTTCAGCTTCCTCTGCTGCAAAGCAAGAGGGGAATTTTGCCCAATCCAAGTCAGTCTGGAGGCCTAACCATGCTTGGAACAAGGGTAAACAGGTCAAGAAGCCTGCAGCTGCCTCTAAGACAGCATGAAGGGGTAGCCCCCGATCCAGGACCGGATCTAGTAGGGGGCAGACTCTCTCTCTTCGCTCAGGCTTGGGCAAGAGATGTTCGCGATTCCTGGGTTTTAGAAATTGTGTCCCAGGGATATTTTCTGGAATTTAAAGGCTCTCTTCCAAGGGGGACTTTTCACATTTCTCGATTGTCTGTAAACAGACAAAGAGAGAGGCGTTCTTACGCTGTGTAGAAGACCTACATACCATGGGGGTGATCCGCCCAGTCCCAAAAGAGGAACAGGGGCTAGGTTTTTACTCAAACCTGTTTGTGGTTTCCAAAAAAAGAGGGAACTTTCAGATCAATCTTGGATCTCAACATTCTAAACAAGTTCCTCAAAGTTCCATCATTCACGATGGAGACTATTAGGTCTATTCTACCTCTGATCCAGGAGGGTCAATATATGACCACCGTGGACTTAAAGGATGCGTATCTACACATCCCTATTCACAGAATTTTCACAAGGGTGCTAGGGTCCCTTCTGGCGGTTCTACGACCACGGGGCATAGCAGTGGCGCCTTATCTTATTTCAGGCGTCAACTTTCCAGCTATCCAAGTCTCACACGGACATTGTGTTGGCTTTTCAGAGATCTCACGGGTGGACGGTGAACATAAAAAAAGAGTTCTCTCTTCCCTCTTATAAGAGTTTCCTTCCTAGGGACTCTGATAGACTCGGTAGAAATGAAAATATTTCTGATGGCGGTCAGAAAATCAAAGCTCTTAACCACTTGCCGAGCTATTCATTCCATTCCTCGGCCATCAGTGGCTCAGTATATGTAGGTAATCGGACTCATGGCAGCGGCAATGGACATAGTTCCTTTTGCCCGCCTACACCTCAGACCACTACATCTATGAATGCTCAAACAGTGGAATGGGGATTATGCAGATTTGTCTCCTCAACTGCATCTGGACCAGGAGACCAGAGATTCTCTTCTCTGGTGGTTGTCTCAGGACCACCTGTCTCAGGGAATGTGTTTCCGCTGGCCAGAGTGACTCATTGTAACGACAGATACCAGCCTGCTAGACTGGGATGCGGTCTGGAACTCCCTGAAAGCACAGGGCTTATGGTCTCGGGAGGAATCTCTTCTCCCGATAAATATTCTAGAACTGTGAGCGATATTCAATGCGCTTCAGGCGTGGCCTCAGCTTGCTGCGGCCAAATTCATCAGGTTTCAGTCGGACAACATCACGACTTAAGCTTATATCAATCATCAAGGAGGAACAAGGAGTTCTCTAGCGATGATGGAGGTAACCAAAATAATCCGATGGGCAGAGGATCACTCTTGCCATCTCTCAGCAATCCACATCCCAGGAGTAGAGAACTGGGAGGCGAATTTCCTAAGTCGTTAGACTTTTCATCTGGGGGAGTGGGAACTCCATCCGGAGGTATTTGCCCAGCTGATTCAGCTATGGGGCACACCAGAATTGGATCTGATGGCGTCCCGTCAGAATGCCAAACTTTCTTGTTACGGGTCCAGGTCCTGGGATCCCAAGGCGGTACTGATAGATGCTCTAGCAGTGCCTTGGTCCTTCAATCTGGCCTATGTATTTCCTCTCCTCCTACGTCTGGTTGCCAGAATAAAGGAGGAGAGAGCTTCGGTGATTCTGATAGCACCTGCGTGGCCACGCAGGACTTGGTATGCAGACCTAGTGGACATGTCCTCTGTTCTACCATGGACTCTGCCAATGAGGCAGGACCTTCTAATCCAAGGTCTGTTCACGCATACAAATCTAATTTCTTTGCGTCTGACTGCTTGGAGATTGAACGCCTGATTCTATCAAAGCGTGGTTTCTCTGAGTCGGTCATTGATACCCTGATTCAGGCTAGAAAGCCTGTCATCAGGAAGATCTATCATAAGATTTGGTGCAAATATCTTTATTGGTGTGAATCCAAAGGTTACTCGTGGAGTAAGATTAGAATTCCTAGAATATTGTCTTTTCTCGAAGAAGGTTTGGAGAAGGGATTATCAGCTAGTTCCTTATAAGGACAAATATCTGCTTTGTCTATTCTTCTACACAAACGTCTGGCAGATGTCCCAGATGTTCGAGCATTTAGTCAGGCTTTGGTCAGAATCAAGCCTGTATTTAAACCTGTTGCTCCGCCATGGAGCCTAAATTTAGTTCTTAAAGTTCTTCAAGGGGTTCCGTTTGAACCTATGCATTCCATGGATATTAAGCTTCTATCTTGGAAAGTTTTGTTTTTAGTAGCTATCTCTTCGTCTCGAATAGTTTCTGAGCTATATGCTTTACAGTGTGATTCCCCTTATCTTATTTTCCATGCAGATAACAGAATTTATGTTTACCTGATAAATTTCTTTCTCCTACGGTGTGTCCGGTCCACGGCTTCATCCTTACTTGTGGGATATTCTCATTCCCTACAGGAAATGGCAAAGAGAGCACACAGCAAAGCTGTCCATATAGCCCCCCCTCTGGCTCCGCCCCCCAGTCATTCGACCGACGGTTAGGAGAAAAAGGAGAAACCATAAGGTGCCGTGGTGACTGTAGTGTACAAAAAACAAAAATTTTAAACCTGACTAAAAGCCAGGGCGGGCCGTGGACCGGACACACCGTAGGAGAAAGAAATTTATCAGGTAAACATAAATTCTGTTTTCTCCTACATTGGTGTGTCCGGTCCACGGCTTCATCCTTACTTGTGGGAACCAATACCAAAGCTTTAGGACACAGATGAAGGGAGGGAACAAGTCAGGTAACCTAAACGGAAGGCACCACTGCTTGCAAAACCTTTCTCCCAAAAATAGCCTCCGAAGAAGCATAAGTATCGAATTTGCAAAATTTGGCAAATGTATGCAGAGAAGACCAAGTTGCTGCCTTACAGATCTGTTCAACAGAAGCCTCATTTTTGAAGGCCCATGTGGAAACCACAGCTCTAGTAGAGTGAGCTGTAATTCGTTCAGGAGGCTGCCGTCCGGCAGTCTCATAAGCTAATCGGATGATGCTTTTTAGCCAAAAGGAAAGAGAGATAGCAGTAGCTTTCTGACCTCTCCTCTTACCAGAATAGACGACAAACAAGGATGATGTCTGTCTGAAATCCTTTGTTGCTTCTAAATAGAATTTTAAAGCACGAACCACATCTAGGTTATGCAACAAACGTTCCTTCTTCGAAACTGGATTCGGTGCAAAACACTCCAAATGTCACACAAATATGATAAAAACCAAACGACTTAGCCCACAATAGTGTCAACCAGCATAGAGCCCAAGTTATAAGCCTTAATTCTGTTACTGAGTCTAAGAAAATGGCTTACCTATCCCAGAAGGGAAAACTGACAGTCTTCTAGCATTACTAGGTGTTGTTAGAAAAGTTACTGATCATACCTGAAGCAGATAAGCCTGCAAACTGTTCCCCCCAACTGAAGTTCTCTGGTTTCAACAGTACTGCGTGGGAACAGCAATGGATTTTAGTTACTGGTGCTAAAATCATACTCCTCTTTTAACAGAAATCTTCATCACTTTCTGTTGTAGAGTAAATAGTACAAACCGGCACTATTTTAAAATAACAAACTCTTGATAGAAGAAATAAAACTACAACTAACACCACATACTCTTTACCATCCCCGTGGAGATGCTACTTGTACAGAGCGGCAAAGAGAATGACTGGGGGGGCGGAGCCAGAGTGGGGGCTATATGGACAGCTTTGCTGTGTGCTCTCTTTGCCATTTCCTGTAGGGAATGAGAATATCCCACAAGTAAGGATGAAGCCGTGGACCGGACACACCAATGTAGGAGAAAAGGTGGTTTTGCGTACCAAAGCTGGGTTTCTTCCTAAGGTTGTTTCTTATAAGAATATCAATCAAGAGATTGTTGTTCCTTCACTGTGTCCTAATCCTTCTTCAAAGAAGGAACGTCTGTTGCACAATCTTGATGGGGTTCGTGCTTTAAAGTTCTACTTACAAGCAACTAAAGATTTCTGTCAAACATCTTCATTGTTTGTTGTTTATTCTGGTAAGCAGAGAGGTCAGAAGGCTACGGCTACCTCTCTTTCCTTTTGGCTGAAAAGCATCATCTGTTTGGCTTATGAGACTGCTGGCCAACGGTCTCCTGAAAGAATTACTGCTCATTCTACTAGAGCTGTGGCTTCCACATGGCTTTTAAAAATGAGGCTTCTGTTAAACAGATTTGTAATGCGGCGACTTGGTCTTCGTTTCATACTTTTTACAAATTTTTACAAATTTGATACTTTTGCTTCTTCGGAGGCTATTTTTGGGAGAAAGGTTCTACAAACAGTGGTGCCTTCCGTTTAAGGTCCCTGTCTTGTACCTCCCTTCATCCGTGTCCTAAAGCTTTGGTATTGTTATCCCACAAGTAAGGATGAATCCGTGGACTCGATACATCTAACAAGAGAAAACATAATTTATGCTTACCTGATAAATTTTATTTCTCTTGTGATGTATCGAGTCCACGGCCCGCCCTGTTTATTAAGAGAGGCATATATATTTTTATTTTTAAACTTTGTCACCTCTGCACCCTATAGTTTCTCCTTTTTCTTCCTAGCCTTCGGTCGAATGACTGGGGGGTGTAGCTAAGGGGGGAGCTATATAGGCAGCTCTGCTGTGGGTGCTCTCTCTGCCACTTCCTGTAGGGGAGGAGAACATCCCACAAGTAAGGATGAATCCGTGGACTCGATACATCACAAGAGAAATAAATTTATCAGGTAAGCATAAATTATGTTTCTCTTGCAAGGTGTATCCAGTCCACGGATTCATCCTTTACTTGTGGGATATTCTCATCCCTACAGGAAGTAGCAAAGAGAGCACACAGCAAAGCTGTCCATATAGCTCCCCCTCTAGCTCCACCCCCCAGTCATTCTCTTTGCTGGCTCTAAGCACTAGGGTCTCTCTCGGGAGTGTAAAGTGAATGTGGTGTTAGAATTGTAGTTTTATTATCTTCAATCAAAAGTTTATTTTAAATGGTACCGGTTTGTACTATTTACTCTCTAGCAGAAAAGTGATGAAGATTTCTGCTGAGAGGAAAATGATTTTAGCATGTTGTAACTAAAATCCACTGCTGTTCCCACACAGGACTGAGGAGTACCAGAAAACTTCAGTTGGGGGGAACAGTTTGCAGGGTGATCTGCAATGAGGTATGTTCAGTCATTTATTTCTAGACAAGACTGAGATAATTCTACAAGACTGACAAGATCCCCATGAGGGGAGGGTAAGCTATGTTCACAGACTTAGTAAGGAATTGAATGCTTACATAATAGGGCTAATATACTGGTTGACACTTATTCAGGGCAATCAATTGTTTGGCTAAGGAAAAATCAGTTTGCAATACACTTTGAGAGCCCTTTTGGTTTTTTTTTCTGGGGTTATTACCACATGGCTGTTTTTTAGTCACTTACTAGGCCTCACAGCTCCGGAGTAGAGTGGGAGGGGCCTAATTGCCTCAGATGCACAGTTAGAATTGCAGAGAAGTTCATGCTGTTTCACATGGAGGGTCCTGCTGATGTTTGAGGGCCTAAAAGAAGCTATATTCCCCCAAATCTGATCCCTAAGGGAAGGTAGGGCCACAGCAAGGCTGTGGCAAGGTGCTGTAGTGATTTAACCAGGTGTTGGCTTTAGGCTGCTCCGGTTTGGGCATTAAGGGGTTAATCGTTTTGAAACTTGGGGTGCAATCTTATTAAGGCTTTAGCTACATACTGTGAAAATTTCAGAAAGATTGCTGCATTTTTCACCGATTTGTAAAATTGTGTGCTCTTTTTATATCTTAAAGGCACAGTAACGTTTTTTTCAAATTGTGTTTTTTATTTGATTAAAGTGATTCCAAGCCTGTTTGTGTACTCTACTAGTCTGTTAAACATGTCTGACACTAAGGAAAATCCTTGTTCAATGTGTTTAGAAGCCATGGTGGAACCCCCTCTCAGAATGTGTCCCACTTGTACTGATATGTCTATACACTTTAAAGATCATATTGTTGCACTTAAGAATGTGGCCCAAGATGATTCTCAGACTTAAGGTAACGAGTGTAGCCCGTCTGCCTCTCCCCAAGTGTCACAACCAGTTACGCCCGTGCAAGCGACGCCTAGTACCTCTAGTGCGTCTAACCCTTTTACATTACAAGACTTAGCGGCAGTCATGGATAATTCTCTTACAGCCTTCTTATCTAAACTGCCCGTGTTACCTGCAAAGCGTGATAGCTCCGTTTTAAGAACAGATTATGAGCATTCTGACGCTTTGGTAGCCATATCCGATATACCCTCACAACGCTCTGAAGTGGGAGCGAGGGATTTGATGTCTGAGGGAGAAGTGTCTGATTCAGGAAGGGTTCCTCCCCAGACAGATTCAGATACATTGGCTTTTAAATTTAAACTAGAACACCTCCGTGTTTTACTTAGGGAGGTATTAGCTACTCTGGATGACTGTGACCCTTTGGTGATCCCAGAGAAATTGTGTAAAATGGACAAGTACCTAGAGGTCCCTGTTTACACGGATGCGTTTCCGGTCCCTAAGAGGATTGCGGATATCGTTACTAGGGAGTAGGATAGGCCAGGTGTCCCTTTTGTCCCCCCTCCTGTTTTTAAGAAAATGTTCCCCATATCTGACCCCATGCGGGACTCGTGGCAGACGGTCCCTAAGGTGGAGGGGGCTGTTTCTACACTAGCTAAACGCACAACCATACCAATTGAAGACAGTTGTGCTTTTAAAGACCCTATGGATAAAAAATTAGAGGGTTTACTTAAGAAAATTTTTGTTCAACAAGGTTTTCTTCTCCAACCTATTGCCTGCATTATTCCTGTAACTACTGCAGCTGCTTTCTGGTTTGAGGCGCTGGAAGACTCACTCCAGACGGAGACCTCATATGAGGAAATTATGGATAGAATTAAGGCTCTAAAGCTAGCTAATTCTTTTATCACTGATGCCGCTTTCCAAATAGCTAAGTTAGCGGAGAAAAAAAAATAAAAAAAAAATAAATAAAAATTCAGGTTTCGCCATTTTGGCGTGCAGGGCGCTATGGCTAAAGTCCTGGTCGGCCGATGTGTCGTCTAAATCCAAGCTTTTGAACATTCCTTTCAAAGGGAAGACTCTATTCAGGCCTGAATTGAAAGAGATTATTTCAGATATCACCGGGGGAAAAGGCCATGCTCTCCCTCAGGACAAAGCCTTTAAAACAAAGAACAAAGCTAATTTTCGTTCCTTTTGCAATTTCAGGAACGGCCCCGCTTCATCTTCTCCGGCTGCAAAGCAAGAGGGTAACGCTTCACAGCCCAAGGCAAACTGGAAACCTTACCAGGGCTGGAATAAGGGTAAACAGGCCAAAAAGCCTGCAGCTGCCACCAAGACAGCATGAAGGGGTAGCCCCCGATCCGGGATCGGATCTAGTAGGGGGCAGACTCTCTCTCTTCGCTCCAGCCTGGGCAAGAGATGTACACGATCCTTGGGCATTAGAGATTGTAGCCCAGGGATACCTTCTAGAATTGAAGGACTCTCCTCCAAGGGGAAGGTTCCACATTTCTCGTCTGTCTACAGATCAGACAAAGAAAGAGGCGTTTTTACGCTGTGTAGAAGATCTACATACAATGGGAGTGATCCACCCAGTTCCAATTGCAGAACAAGGACTGGGGTTTTACTCAAACCTGTTTGTGGTTCCCAAAAAAGAAGGAACTTTCAGACCAATCCTGGATCTCAAAATTCTAAACAAATTCCTCAGAGTCCCATCATTCAAGATGGAGACCATTCGGACAATCTTACCAATGATCCAGGAGGGTCAATATATGACTACCGTGGATCTAAAGGATGCGTATCTGCACATTCCTATCCACAAAGATCATCACCAGTTCTCAGGTTCGCCTTTCTGGACATTTTCAGTTTGTGGCTCTTCCTTTCGGGTTGGCCACTGCTCCCAGAAATTTCACAAAGGTGCTAGGGTCCCTCCTGGCGGTTCTAAGACCGCGGGGCATAGCAGTGGCGCCTTACCTAGACGACATCTTAATTCAGGCGTCAACTTTCCAAAGAACCAAGTCTCACACAGAGATTGTATTGGCCTTTCTGAGGTCTCAAGGGTGGAAGGTGAACATCAAAAAGAGTTCTCTCTCCCCCCTCACAAGAGTTCCATTCCTAGGAACCCTGATAGACTCGGTAGAAATGAAAATATTTCTGACGGAGGTCAGAAAACTAAAACTCAACTACTTGCCAAGCTCTTTATTCCATTCCTCGGCCATCTGTGGCTCAGTGCATGGAGACAATCGGACTAATGGTTGCGGCAATGGACATAGTCCCTTTTGCTCGGATACACCTCAGACCACTGCAACTATGCATGCTCAAACAGTAGAATGGGGATTATGCAGATTTGTCTCCTCAAATTCAGTTGGACCAGGAGACCAGAGATTCTCTTCTCTGGTGGTTGTCTCAGGATCACCTGTCTCAAGGAATATGTTTCCGCAGGCCAGAGTGGATCATCGTAACGACCGACGCCAGTCTGTTAGGCTGGGGTGAGGTCTGGGACTCCCTGAAAGCTCAGGGCTTATGGTCTCGGGAAGAAACTCTTCTCCCGATAAACATTCTGGAACTGAGGGCGATATTCAACGCTCTTCAGGCATGGCCTCAACTAGCAGCGGCTAAATTAATCAGATTTCAGTCGGACAACATCACGACTGTAGCTTACGTCAATCATCAGGGGGGAACAAAGAGTTCACTAGTGATGACGGAAGTAACCAAAATAATCAGGTGGGCGGAGGATCACTCCTGCCATCTCTCAGCAATTCACATCCCAGGAGTAGACAACTGGGAGGCGGATTTTCTAAGTCGTCAGACTTTTCACCCGGGGGAGTGGAAACTCCACCCGGAGGTATTTGCCCAGCTGACTCAGCTATGGGGCACCCCAGAGTTGGATCTGATGGCGTCCCATCAGAACACCAAACTTCCTCTCTACGGGTCCAGGTCCCGGGATCCCAAGACGGTATTGATAGATGCTCTAGCAGCGCCTTGGTCCTTCAATCTGGCTTATGTTTTTCCACCGTTTCCTCTCCTCCCGCGTCTGGTTGCCAGAATCAAGCAGGAGAAGGCTTCGGTGATTCTGATAGCGCCTGCATGGCCACGCAGGACTTGGTATGCAGATCTAGTGGACATGTCATCTGTCCCACCATGGACACTGCCAATGAGGCAGGATCTTCTAATACAGGGTCCGTTCAAGCATCCAAATTTAGTTTCTCTACGTCTGACTGCTTGGAGATTGAACGCTTAATTCTATCAAAGCGTGGGTTCTCTGAGTCAGTTATAGATACTCTGATTCAGGCTAGAAAGCCTGTCACCAGGAAAATCTACCATAAGATATGGCGGAAATATCTTTGTTGGTGTGAATCCAAGGGTTATTCATGGAGTAAGATTAGGATTCCCAGGATATTGTCCTTTCTCCAAGAAGGACTGGAGAAAGGATTGTCAAGCTAGTTCCTTAAAAGGACAAATATCTGCTTTGTCTATCCTGTTACACAAGCGTCTGGCAGAGGTACCAGACATTCAAGCATTTGCTCAGGCTTTAGTCAGAATCAAGCCTGTCTATAAACCTGTGGCTCCGCCATGGAGTATGAATCTAGTTCTTTCAGTTCTTCAAGGGGTTCCGTTTGAACCTTTACATTCCATAGACATTAAGTTGTTATCTTGGAAAGTTTTGTTTTTGATAGCTATCTCTTCTGCTCGAAGAGTTTCAGAATTATCTGCCTTACAGTGTGATTCACCTTACCTGGTGTTCCACGCAGATAAGGTAGTTTTGCGTACCAAGCCTGGTTTTCTTCCTAAAGTTGTTTCTAACAAGAATATTAACCAGGAAATAGTTGTTCCTTCTCTGTGTCCTAATCCATCTTCGAAGAAGGAACGTCTATTACACAATCTTGATGTAGTTCGTGCTTTAAAGTTCTATTTACAAGCAACTAAGGATTTCAGACAAACATCTTCCTTGTTTGTTATCTATTCTGGTAAGAGGAGAGGTCAGAAAGCGACTGCTACCTCTCTTTCCTTTTGGCTTCCACATGGGCTTTCAAAAATGAGGCTTCTGTTGAACAGATTTGTAAGGCAGCGACTTGGTCTTCACTGCATACTTTTGCCAAATTTTACAAATTCGATACTTTTGCTTGTTCGGAGGCTATTTTTGGGAGAAAGGTTTTGCAAGCAGTGGTGCCTTCCGTTTAAGGTACCTGTCTTGTTCCCTCCCTTCATCCGTGTCCTAAAGCTTTGGTATTGGTATCCCACAAGTAAAGGATGAATCCGTGGACTGGATACACCTTGCAAGAGAAAACAGAATTTATGCTTACCTGATAAATTACTTTCTCTTGCGGTGTATCCAGTCCACGGCCCGCCCTGGCATTTAAGTCAGGTAAAAAATGTTTTGTTTAAACTACAGTCACCACTGCACCCTATGGTTTCTCCTTTTTCTTCCTAACCTTTGGTCGAATGACTGGGGTATGGAGCTAGAGGGGGAGCTATATGGACAGCTTTGCTGTGTGCTCTCTTTGCTACTTCCTGTAGGGAATGAGAATATCCCACAAGTAAAGGATGAATCCGTGGACTGGATACACCGCAAGAGAAAGTAATTTATCAGGTAAGCATAAATTCTGTTTTTTTCAATTGACTACTTTGTTTCAAATTGCGTGCTGACTTAGGTTCACGAGTGTGCCAAATGCTACACTTTATTGCGTCATTCTTGGCGCGAAAGGCATGTCCGTTGACGCAAGTTTGTCATTTCCGGCGTAATTGACGCAGAGGTTTCATACAGTGTTGCATCGTTAGTGACGCGAATGTGTCATTTCCGGACATGGTTGGCGCCAAAAAATTTTTAAGTTACGTTGTGCGTCATACTTGGCGCCAAACGTTTTTCATTATTTATTTGCCCCATTGCTTTTTGCCTCTGGCCTTTTTCTATGTCAGAGGGCTATGCTATTTGCATTTTTTCCCATTCCTGAAACTGTCATATAAGGAAATTGATAATTTTGCTTTATATGTTGTTTTTTGTTTTACATACTGCAAGATGTCTCAATCTGATCCTGCCTCAGAAGTATCTGTTGGAACTTTGCTGCCTGACATCAGTTTTAACAAAGCTAAGTGCATTTGTTGTAAAATTGTGGAGATTATATCTCCTAATGTCATTTGTATTAGTTGCCATGATAAACTTTTACATGCAGATAGTGTGTCCATCAGTAATAGTACATTGCCGGTTGCAGTTCCTTCAACTTCTAATGTACATGATATACCTATGAATTTTAAAGAATTTGTTACTGATTCTATTCAGAAGGCTTTGTCTGAATTTTCGCCTTCTATTAAGCGTCAGAGGTCTCTTAAAACTTCTCATAAAGTTGATGAAATTTCAAATGACCGACAACATAATGAATTATCCACCTCTGATGAGGATCTATCTGATTCAGAAGATCCTTCCTCAGATATTGACACTGACAAATCTACTTATTTATTTAAAATGGAGTATATGCGTTCTTTGTTACAAGAAGTGTTAATTACTTTGGATATTGAGGAAGCTATTCCTTTTGATATTAAAACCAGTAAACGTTTAAATTCTGTTTTCTCTTGCAAGGTGTATCCAGTCCACGGCTTCATCCATTACTTGTGGGATATTCTCCTTCCCTACAGGAAGTGGCAAAGAGAGCACACAGCAGAGCTGTCCATATAGCTCCCCCTCTAGCTCCACCCCCCAGTCATTCTCTTTGCAGGCTCTAAGCACTAGGGTCTCTCTATGGGAGGGTAAAGTGAATGTGGTGTTAGATTTGTAGTTTTATTATCTTCAATCAAAAGTTTATTTTTAAATGGTACCGGTTTGTACTATTTACTCTCTAGCAGGAAAGTGATGAAGATTTCTGCTGAGAGGAAAATGATTTTAGCATGTTGTAACTAAAATCCACTGCTGTTCCCACACAGGACTGAGGAGTACCAGAAAACTTCAGTTGGGGGGAACAGTTTGCAGGCTTGACTGCAATAAGGTATGTTCATTCATTTATTTCTAGACAAGACTGTGATAATGCTAGAAGACTGACAAGATCCCCATGTGGGGAGGGTAAGCTATGTTCTGAGACTTAGTATAGAATTGAATGCTTACATAACAGGGCTAATTAGGCTGGTTGACACTAATTCAGGGCAATCGATTATTTATATAAGAAATACTCGTTGGAGACACTTTTTTAAACACTTTGGAGTGTTTTTCTGGGGTTATTATCCACATGGCAAAAATGTAATCACTTAGAAGTGATTTTTGTAGGCCTTACAACTCCGGAATGGAGTGGGAGGGGCCTAATTTCGCGCCTCAGATGCGCAGTTAGAATTGAAAGACAGTTCAGGCTGCTTCACATGGAGGGTCCAGCTGCTGATTGAGGGCCTCAAAGAAGCTTTTTTCCCCCAAATCTGATCCCTAAGGGCAGGTAGGGCCACAGCAGTTAGCTGTGACAAGGTGCTGTAGTTATTTAACCGGTTGCTGGCTTTAGGCTGCTCCGGTTTGGGCATTAAGGGGTTAATCGTTCTGAAACTTGCTGTGCAATCATATCAAAGCCTTAGGTACATACTGTGGAAAATTTCAAAAGAATTGGTGCATTTTTCACTGTTTTGTAAAATTGTGTGTTCTTTTTATTTCTTAAAGGCACAGTAACGTTTTTTCAAATTGTTTTTTATTTGATTAAAGTGATTCTAAGCCTGTTGGTTTATAATACTAGTCTGTTTAACATGTCTGCCACCAAGGAAAATCCTTGTTCAATATGTTTAGAAGCCATGGTGGAACCCCCTCTCAGAATGTGTCCCACTTGCACTAATATGTCTATACACTTTAAGGATCATATTATTGATCTTAAAGATATGGCCCTAGATGATTTTCAGACTGAAGGTAACGAAAAAAGTTTGTCCACCTCTCCCCATGTGTCACAACCAGTTACGCCCGCTCAGGCGCTGCCTAGTACCTCTAGTGCGTCTGCTCCTTTTACATTACAACAAATAGCGGCAGTCATGGATAATTCCCTTTCAGTTTTCTTATCTAAACTGCCTGTGTTGCCTGCAAAGCGTGATAGCTCCGTTTTAAGAACAGATTATAAGCATTCTGAAGCTGTGGTAACTTTATCTGATGTACCCTCACAACGTTCTGAAGTGGGGGTGAGGGAATTGATGTCTGAGGGAGAAATTTCTGATTCAGGAAAGGTTTCTCATCAGTCAGATTCAGATACATTGGTTTTTAAATTTAAATTAGAACACCTCCGCGTATTGCTCAGGGAGGTATTAGCTACTCTGGATGATTGTGAACCTTTGGTGGTCCCAGAAAAATTGTGTAAAATGGACAAGTACCTAGAGGTCCCTGTATACACTGATGCGTTTCCGGTCCCTAAGAGGGTTGCGGATATCGTTACTAGGGAGTGGGATAGACCAGGTGTTCCTTTTGTTCCCCCCCCCCCTATTTTTAAGAAAATGTTCCCCATAACTGACCCCATGCAAGACTCGTGGCAGACGGTCCCTAAGGTAGAGGGGGCTGTTTCTTCACTTGCTAAACGCACAACCATACCAATTGAAGACAGTTGTGCTTTTAAAGACCCTATGGATAAAAAGTTAGAGGGTTTACTTAAGAACATTTTTGTTCAACAAGGTTTTCAGCTCCAACCTATTGCCTGCATTATTCCTGTAACTACTGCAGCTGCTTTCTGGTTTGAGGCGCTGGAGCACTCGCTCCAGAGAGAGACCTCATATGACGAAATTATGGACAGAATTAAGGCTCTAAAGCTAGCTAATTCTTTTATCACAGATGCCGCTTTGCAATTAGCTAAGTTAACGTCGAAGAATTCAGGTTTCGCCATTTTGGCGCGCAGAGCGCTTTGGCTCAAGTCCTGGTCAGCCGATGTGTCGTCAAAATCCAAATTACTAAATATTCCTTTCAAGGGAAAGACCCTCTTCGGGCCAGAATTGAAAGAGATTATTTCAGAAATCACCGGGGGAAAGGGCCATGCTCTCCCTCAGGACAAGCCTTTTAAGGCTAAGAACAAAGCTAATTTTCGCTCCTTTCGTAATTTCAGGAGCGGTTCCCCTTCAGCCTCTCCAGCTGCGAAGCCAGAGGATAATGATTCACAGCCCAAGGCAACCTGGAAGCTTTACCAGGGCTGGAACAAGGGTAAACAGGCCAAAAAGCCTGCAGCTGTGACCCCAAGACAGCATGAAGGGGTAGCCCCCGATCCGGGAACAGATCTAGTAGGGGGCAGACTCTCTCTTCGCTCAGGCCTGGGCAAGAGACGTCCAAAATCTCTGGGCATTAGAGATTGTTTCCCAGGGATATCTTCTAGAATTCAAGGACTCCCCTCCAAGGGGTAGGGTTAATATTTCTTGTCTGTCCACAGATCAGACAAAGGTAGAAGCGTTCTTACGCCGTGTAGAAGATCTGCATATAACGGGAGTGATACACACGGTTCCAATTGCAGAACAAGGACTGGGTTTTTACTCAAGCCTGTTTGTGGTTCCCAAAACAGAAGGAATTTTCAGACCAATCTTAGATCTAAAATTTCTAAAAAAGTTCCTCAGAGTCCCATCTTTCAAGATGGAGAACATTCGGATAATCTTACTTATGATCCAAGAAGGTCAATATATGACTACCGTGGATCTAAAGGATGTGTAACTTCACATTCCTATCCTCATAGATCATCAGTTTTTCAGATTTGTTCTTCTAGACAAGCTTTACCAGTGTTTGGCTCTTCCTTTAGGGTCGGCCACTGTTTCCAGAATTTTCACAAAGGTGCTAGGGTCCCTTTTAGCGGTTCTAAGACCGCGGGGAATAGCAGTGGCACCTTTCCTAGACTACATCTTAATTCAGCTGTCTTTCCAGAGAGCCAAGTCTCACATGGAGATTGTATTGGCTTTTCTGAGGTCTCTCGGGTGGAAGGTGAACACCCATAAAGAGTTCTCTTTCCCCACTGACAGGGGTTCCTTTCCTAGGAACTCTGATAGACTCGGTAGAAATTAAGATATTTCTGGCGGAGGTCAGAAGGTTAAGCTTTTAGCTCCATCAGTTCTCTAAACCTCCTCTCTATGACCTGCGTGGACACGCAGGACTTGGTATGCAGACCTTGTGGACATGTCCTCTGTTCCATCATGGATGCTGCTGATGAGGTAGGATCTTCTAATACAGGGTCCGTTAAAGCATCCAAATCTAATTTCTTTACGTCTGTCTGCTTGGAGATTGAACGCTTAATGCTATCAAAGGCGTGGTTTCTCTGAGTCAGTTATAGATACTCTGATTCAGGCTAGTAAGCCTGTCCCCAGGAAATCTATCATAAGATATGGCAAAAATATCTTGTTGGTGTGAATCCAGGGGTCACTCATGGAGTAAGATTAGGATTCCTGGGACGTTGTCTTTCTTCCAAGAAGGATTGGAGAAAGGATTGTCAGCTTGTCCCTTAAGAAGACAGACATCTACTCTGTCTATTTTTTTACACAAATGTCGGGCAGAGGTCCCAGACGTACAGGTGTCTAATCAGGCTTTAGGAGAATCTAGCCTGTCCATAAGACTGCGGCTCCGCCATGGAGTCTAAATCTAGTTCTTTCAGTTCTTCAAGAGGTTCCGTTTGAACTTTTATGTTCCATAGATATTAAGTTGTTATCTTGGAAAAGTTTATTTTTTTGGTTTTCTTCATAAGGTTAATTTTAATAAGAAGTTTAACCAGGATATTGTTGTTCCTTCTCTGTATATTGACGAAGGAATGTCAGTTAAATAATCTTAAAGTTCTACTTGCAAGCAACTAAGGATTTCAGACAAACATCTTCCTCTTGTGTTGTCTATTCTGGTAAGAGGAGAGGTCAGAAAGCGACGGTTACCTCTCTTTCCTTTTGGCTGAAAAGCATCATCCGTTTGACCTACGTGACTGCTGGCCAGCAGTTTCCTGATTCAATTACTGCTCATTCTTCCAGAGCAGTGGCTTCCACATGAGCTTTTAAAGACAAAGCTTCTGTTAAACAGATTTGTAAGGCAGCGACTTGTTCTTTGCTGCATACCTTTTCCAAATTTTACATAATTGATACTTTTGTTTCCTTGGAGGCTATTTTTGGGAGAAGGGTTTTACGAGCAGTGGTGCCTTCCGTTTTAAGGGGTACCTGCCTTGTTCCCTCCCTTCATCCGTGTCCTAAAGCTTTGGTATTGGTATCCCACAAGTAATGGATGAAGCCGTGGACTGGATACACCTTGCAAGAGAAAACAGAATTTATGCTTACCTGATAAATTACTTTCTCTTGCGTTGTATCCAGTCCAGTTTTGTTTAAACTACAGTCACCACTGCACCCTATGGTTTCTCCTTTTTCTTCCTAACCTTTGGTCGAATGACTGGGGGGTGGAGCTAGAGGGGGAGCTATATGGACAGCTCTGCTGTGTGCTCTCTTTGCCACTTCCTGTAGGGAAGGAGAATATCCCACAAGTAATGGATGAAGCCGTGGACTGGATACACCGCAAGAGAAAGTAATTTATCAGGTAAGCATAAATTCTGTTTTTAAACCTCCTGTGGTTACTCCAGAGGTTTTTCCTATTCCTGATGCTATTTCTGATATGATTTCTAAGGAATGGAATAAGCCGAGTACTCCTTTTAATCCTTCTGCAAGGTTTAAAAAATTGTATCCTGGGGGGGCGGAGCCAACTACCAACATGGACGGTCACTAATATCTGGAGCTCTGAGCACAAATAATCCAAAGAGGCTACCTATTACTTAGCACTTGATTAACGACTATGTTAACAGCCTCCTAATAGTCTTTAGTCTACACTGAACCTTCCTAGCTTTTTCCCAGAAACAATTATCCCTCCCATCGCTATAAGATCGAGTGCAGAGGACACAGAGGATTGCGGCCTTCTGTGCGGCCTAGATATGGAGACTTCCTGCCTCACACTGCTGCCCTTACTGGAACATCTGCATACTAAGTTGGATGATCACTATGAGGATTTTGTCGCAGTGTGCAGGGGTAAAGACAGAGATTTGCCAGCCTTGCCCAATGACGAGATAGCTACCCTCACTGAGAAGGGACCTCAAAGCATGGCGTCTCTAAATAGAATCCTCCCAGGACACACTGAACCGAGGGTGATGATTCCACTGCTCGCAGTGGTGGAAGCACTTGCCGATAGTCAGCAGATGGAGAAGACAGCACATATCTCTACACTAGGGAAAAGTGAAGATCTTGGGCTTATGTATGTTACCTGTGTTTGCCCGGTACCCTGCGCCACTAGTCTGAACTCAGAACAGCCTATAGCTCCCGCGTATCCAGGGAATCTGAAGTCCCATGGCATTCCTGGCATCACTGGATATCACGACATTATAACATCGCACGGTCCCCCCGAAAACACATGTGATTTAACGATGCATGTTTCAATACCGGGGGGCATACGGGCAGTCCTGATGGGCAGTTTGGGCTTCCGGAGTATCGGGCTGCTTAGAAATTGGTGTCGTTTGGGTGTCGGGTAATCGGAGATCTTCAGCGGCACCGGGTGAACAGAACACCCCCACCATTGAGAGAGACTTTACACAGCCAAATTGGATGTAATAATCGGAGGGTGACTGTAGCCAATATACGAGCCTACCTGTGATATTCTATGCTACTGCAGGGAGATAAGATGGATGAAGTCATCCCGATATTTGGATATACCTTTGGGACAAAGCCTTTAAATACAGCATACCATATTATTTAGGGCTTGTTTATAGGTACTGTCACTGTATGGTGTGTTTTAAAATATACAGTTAATCCGGAGTCAGGGGTTTCAGGGTTCGCAGTTTTGTTTCACAAACAGTAAACTCTATACCTCTCACCTGTTTATATTTTCCCTACATGACTGTCCACACAGTTCGAAAATGCAGCTCTGCAAAGTCTTATATTTATATATCTATATAAACTGTCTCTTATGCTCACAGGGCAATTGTCAAGACTAAACCTCTTATTTATAGAAGCTGCACTTCCTATGTTATCCAGTAACTTGCCTTTTGTTAATGGTCTTAGTTATGAGCAACAAATATGTCCTATGAGGCTTGTGCATGTGTATTTTTATTGTTCTATATACTATTCTCTATTAAGAGCTGTTTTTTAAATCTGGTTAGTAATAAGGGTTTGCTCTGTTCTAATATGTACACACCCAGTTCCTTAGTGGGCATGTTAGCCTTTACTAATATGTAACTCCCCTTTACAACAAGAACTAGATGTTTTGGCTACAGGGCTATTATGCTTATAATGGTTAGATCCTTTGCAGCTTATTACATATTTTTGACCTAAATGGTTATAACACTAAGCGGCTCTGCATTAGCATTTACCTATTTAACATAAAAATGGTGTCCTGGGGATTAACCATGTACAGCTTGTCATTTTTGGGTTAGTTGGAATCCTGGGGTCCACTGATTTTGTGGAGTCTAGCTTTCTAAATTAATTTAATAGCACAGGAGGAGGGTAGTGTAAAACAAAGTAAATGGAGGTCAGGATGAAATGGAGATCTCTGAAAGTACCAGTAGAGAATAATTTGGAGCTTTGCTACATTCATGCATAGATAGTCCCAACTCATACTGTAGAAAAGTCCGTGTCTACACACATATCCAGTCCATAATGGCTGATAGATTCTTCATAGGTCTAGTCCCATGTGTTTATGGACTGTCTTATAAGTGGGTATAGCACAATACTTTAGGAGTTTCCTACTGATCACATAGGCATGATACCACACATAGGAGAGCTTTAGGACCAGATGCATATTTTAAAGACTTTATTATCTCCTATCTTTTTTTTTTTTTTTTTGCAATACGCTCCATATAAGTTAAATATTTCAGGAGGTCCGTGCCGCCTGCGGCCGAGACGGCGTGGACGAATTTCTGGTATAATGCCACTGGTACACATCAGGTATGAGGGGAAATTTATTTACTTGTTTACCTCCATCTAAGTTTAAGTTTACGCTTATATTTATAGTGTAAGTTTAGTTCACTCACTTATTGGTATACAGTTACTGGCCCTAGTCTGGTCTTTAGTGTTACATAGAGGTTACATATATTGGAACATTGTACCTGCCCTATAGTTAAGAAAGTGACACACGTTATCACCCCCCCCCCCCCCACCTGACTAAGCTTAGTCTCCCTCTACCCATTTTTGGTAGATATTTCTGCGCCCTATATACCAATTATATTGTAGCCTTTGAATTTGTTAACATTGCTACAAGATGTAAGAACATGGATTACTTATTCGTGTAACAGCTGACAAATAAGCGGTGTTAATTCGCTATGGATATTATGTTGATATAAGTTGTTCCTATATTTTTGCTTATAAGAGAAACTGAAGATGGATTATTTAATTATTCAGCTACAGGAGACAGAGTGAAGTATTGATAGCCCACTGGTTGTTAAAGATTTACACTCACTGACCTGATCTCTAATTCTGTGCATCTGATAGGGGCAACTTTTAATGATCTCCTATAATTTGCAATTTCTCAGATAATATATACATTTTTATTTCACTCAGTTTATCACTCTATAAGATGTATAAGTTGTTCAGGATAATTACATTATATAAAATTTACTAGGTGTTTATATAGGAAACAAAAGAGAAAAAGAGGTAATGATAGATATTGTTTTCTTTTTACTTTACATTAACATACATTGCTCTGTACTTTCAATAAGTGGTATGTATGTCTAGAGAGTTACATGTATGATGTTTGTATTGAGATTTCTCTGCTCTCTTATGTCTTGTTTTCTTTTTTTTTCTTTTTTCTTTTCTTCTTCAATGTCACTCAGACAAGCAATGCCTCGTATGCAAAATTCACCAAAAGCAAATACGAAATGTATACTATGTTTTTATTTTATATTTCTTATATTACCTCAATAAAAAAACTATGATTAAAAAAAATAAATAAAAAAAAAAAAATTGTATCCTTTACCAGCAATTTCAATAGAGTTTTGGGAAAAGATCCCCAAAGTTGATGGGGCTATTTCTACTCTTGCTAAACGAACCACTATTTCTATGGAAGATAGTACTTCCTTTAAGGATCCTTTTGATATAGGAAGCTTGAATCTTATCTAAGGAAAGCCTATTTATATTCAGGTCATCTTCTTAGGCCTGCAATTTCTTTGGCTGATGTTGCAGCTGCTTCAACTTTTTGGTTGGAGAATTTAGAGCAACAAGAATTGGATTCTGACTTATATAGCATTGTTCGTTTACTACAGCATGCTAATCATTTTATTTGTGATGACATTTTTTATATCAAAATTGATGTTAGATCCATGTCTTTAGCTATTTTAGCTAGAGGAGCTTTGTGGCTTAAATTTTGGAATGTTGATATGACATCTAAGTCTAGATTACTATCTCTTTCTTTTCAAGGTAATAATTTATTTGGTTCTCAGTTGGATTCTATTATTTCAACTGTTACTGGGGGGAAGGGAATTTTTTTGCCTCAGGATAAAAAAACCTAAGGGTAAATCTAAGGTTTCTAATCATTTTCGTTCCTTTCGTCAAAATAAGGAACAAAAACCTAATCCTTCCCCCAAGGAAACCGTTTCCAATTGGAAGCCTTCCTCAAATTGGAATAAATCCAAGCCTTTTAAGAAACCAAAGTAAGCCCCTAAGTCCGCATGGAGGTGCGGCCCTCATTCCTGCTCAGCTGGTAGGGGGCAGATTAAGGTTTTTCATGGATGTTTGGGCAAATTCTGTCCAAAATCAATGGATTCAGAGCATTATCTCTCAGGGGTACCGAATAGGATTAAGAGTAAGACCTCCTGTGAGAAGATTTTTTGTTTCACACATCCAAGTATATCCAGTAAAAGCTCAGGCTTTCCTGAAGTGTGTTTCAGACCTGGAGGTTTCAGGGGTAATCATGCCGGTTCCTTTTCAGGAACAAGGTCTGGGGTTTTATTCAAATCTATTCATTGTCCCAAAGAAAGAAAATTCATTCAGACGAGTTCTGGATATGAAAATTTTGAATCGTTATGTAAGAGTACCAACTTTCAAGATGGTGACTATAAGGACTATTCTGCCTTTTGTTCAGCAAGGACATTATATGTCTACAATAGACTTGCAGGATGCTTACCTTCATATTCCGATTCATCCAGAACATCATCAGTTCCTGAAATTCTCTTTTCTAGACAAGCATTACCAATTTATTGCTCTTCCATTTGGCCTAGCAACAGCTCCAAGAATCTTGTCAAAGGTTTTGGGTGCCCTACTCTCTGTAATCAGAGAACAGGGTATTGCGGTGTTTCCTTATTTGGACGATATCTTGGTACAAGCTCAGTCTTTACGTTCTGCAGAATCTCACATGAATCAACTAGTGTAGTTTCTTCGAAACATGGTTGACTCCTCAGACAAGGGTCACCTTTTTAGGTTTCTAGATCGATTCAGTGTCCATGACTCTGTCTTTAACAGACAAGAGACATTTAAAATTGGTTGCAGCATGTCGGCACCTTCAGTCTCAGTCATTCCCTTCAGTGGCTATGTGCATGGAAGTTTTAGGCCTCATGACTGCAGCATCGGACACGATTCCTTTTGCTCGTTTGCACATGAGACCTCTCCAGCTTTGTATGCTGAATCAATGGTGCCGAGATTATACAAAGATATCACAGTTAATATCCTTAAATCCCAATGTTCGACACACTCTGATGTGGTGGTTAAATCACCACCGTTTAGTTCAAGGGGCCTCTTTTGTTTGGCCGACCTGGACTGTGATCACAACAGATGCGAGTCTTTCAGGTTGGGGAGCTGTCTGGGGATCTCTGACAGCACAAGGGGTTTGGAAATTTTAAGAGGCAAGATTACCAATCAATATTTTAGAACTCCGTGCAATTCTCAGAGCTCTTCAGTTTTGGCCTCTGTTGAAGAGAGAACCGTTCATTTGTTTTCAGACAGACAATATTACAACGGTGGCAAATGTCAATCTTCAGGGTGGGACTCACAGTCCCCAAGCTAGGAAAGAAGTATCTCGGATACTTGTTTGGGCGGAATCCAGCTCCTGTCTAATTTCTGTGGTTCATATCCCAGGTGTAGACAATTTGGGTGGTGGATTATCTCAGCCGTCAGACTTTACATCCAGGGGAGTGGTCTCTCCATCCGGCTGTGTTTTCTCAGATTGTTCAGATGTGTGGTCTTCCAGAATATGATCTGATGGCTTCTCATCTAAACAAGAAACTTCCCAGATACCTGTCCAGGTCCAGGGATTCTCAGGCGGAAGCAGTGGATGCGCTGACACTTTCTTGGTGTTATCAACCTGCTTATATCTTCCTGCCTCTAGTTCTTCTTCTAAGACTGATCTCCAAAATCATCATGGAACAATCATTTGTGTTGCTGGTGGCTCCAGCATGGCCTCACGGGTTTTGGTATGCGGATCTTGTTAGGATGTCCAGTTGCCAACCTTGGCCACTTCCGTTAAGGCCGGACCTACTGTCTCAAGGTCCGTTTTTCCATCAGGATCTCAAATAATTAAATTTGAAGGTATGGAAATTGAATGCTTAGTGCTAAGTCATAGAGGTTTCTCTGGCTCAGTAATTAATACTATGTTACAAGCTTGTAAATCTGTCTCTAGGAAGATTTATTATCGAGTTTGGAAGACTTACATTTCATGGTGTTCTTCTCATAAATTCTCTTGGCATTCTTTTAGAATTCCTAGAAATCTACAGTTTCTTCAGGATGGTTTGGATAAAGGTTTGTCTGCAAGTACTTTGAAGAGACAAATCTCTGCTCTTTCTGTTTTATTTCACAGAAAGATTGCTACTCTTCCTGATATTCACTGGTTTTTTCAGGCTTTAGTTCGTATTAAGCCTGTCATTAAATCAATTTCTCCTCCTTGGAGTCTTAATTTGGTTTTGAGGGCGTTACAGGCTCCTCCATTTGAGCCTATGCACTCTTTGGACATTAAACTACTTTCTTGGAAAGTGTTGTCCCTTTTGGCAAACTCTTCAGCTAGAAGAGTTTCTCAGCTTTCTGCTCTTTCTTGTAAATCTCCTTTTCTGATTTTTCATCAGGATAAGGCGGTTTTGCGGACTTCATTTAAGTTCTTACCTAAGGTTGTGAATTCTAACAACATTAGTAGAGACATTGTTGTCCCTTCCTTGTGTTCTAATCCTAAGAATTCTTTGGAAAAATCCTTACATTCTTTGGATGTGGTGAGAGCTTTGAAATAATATGTTGAAGCTACTAAAGATTTCAAAAAGACTTCTAGTCTATTTGTTATATTCTCTGGTTCTAGCAAAGGTCAGAAGGCTACTGCTATTTCCTTGGCTTCTTGGTTAAAGCTTTTGATTCTTTAAGCTTATTTGGAGTCGGGTCAGGCCCCACCTCAGAGAATTTCAGCTCATTCTACTCGATCAGTCTCCACTTCGTGGGCTTTTAAGAATGAAGCTTCAGTTGATCAGATTTGCAAAGCGGCGACTTGGTCCTCTTTGCATACATTTACTAAATTCTACTGTTTTGATGTATTTGCTTCTTCAGAAGCAGTTTTGGGTAGAAAAGTTCTTCAGGCAGCTGTTTCAGTTTGATTCTTCTGCTGATGTTTTAAGTTTTTCTTTTCTTCATGAGAATAACTTATTTTTTGGGTTGTGGATTAATTTTTCAGCATATGGCTGTTGTTTATTTTTATCCCTCCCTCTCTAGTGACTCTTGCGTGGAGTTCCACATCTTGGGTATTTGATATCCCATACGTCACTAGCTCATGGACTCTTGCCAATTACATGAAAGAAAACATAATTCATGTAAGAACTTACCTGATAAATTCATTTCTTTCATATTGGCAAGAGTCCACGAGGCCCACCCTTATGGTGGTTATGATTTTTTTATATAAAGCACAATTATTTCCATATTCCTTTGTTGATGCTTTTTACTCCTTTCTTTATCACCCCACTACTTGGCTATTCGTTAAACTGAATTGTGGGTGTGGTGAGGGGTGTATTTATAGGCATTTTGAGGTTTGGGAAACTTTGCCCCTCCTGGTAGGATTGTATATCCCATACGTCACTAGCTCATGGACTCTTGCCAATATGAAAGAAATGAATTTATCACGTAAGTTCTTACATAAATTATGTTTATTTCATATAATTAGCAAGAGTCCATGAGCTAGTGACGTATGGGATATACATTCCTACCAGGAGGGGCAAAGTTTCCCAAACCTTAAAATGCCTATAAATACACCCCTCACCACACCCACAATTCAGTTTTACAAACTTTGCCTCCCATGGAGGTGGTGAAGTAAGTTTGTGCTAGATTCTACGTTGATATGCGCTTTGCAGCAGGCTGAAGCCCGGTTTTCCTCTGAGTGCAGTGAATGTCAGAGGGATGTGAAGAGTATTGCCTATTTGAATACAATGATCTTCCTCTAGGGGATCTATTTCATAGGTTCTCTGTTATCGGTCATAGATATTTCTTCTCCTACCTCCCTTTCAGATCGACGATATACTCTTATATACCATTACCTCTACTGATTCTCGTTTCAGTACTGGTTTGGCTATCTACTATATGTAGATGAGTGTCTTAGGGTAAGTAAGTCTTATTTCTATTTATGACACTCAAAGCTATGGTGGGCACTTTATATTTAAAGTTCTAAATATATGTGTTTAAACTTATATTTGCCATGATTCAGGATATTCAGTATTCCTTCATTCAGACTGTCAGTTTCATTTTTTTGGGAAAATGCATATGAATTAAATATTTTTCTTACCTAAATTTTCAATTGACTTTTTTCCTTTAAATTGCGGGCTGTTAGGCTCGCGGGTGCAAAAAAATGCTAGAATTTATTGCGTCATTTTTGGCGCAAGACTTTTTTGGTGCGAGATTGACGTTTGTCTGACGTCAATGACGTCATTTCCGGCGTCGTAGTTGATGCCGGAAGTTTTCACGTAGTTGCGTCATTTTTGGCTCTCGTGTTTGTTGCAGACATTTTTGGCGCCAAAAAATATGTGGGCGTCATTCTTGGCGCCAGATTTTTAACATTATTTAAGTCTCATTTTTTAGTTGCTTCTGGTTTCTAGAGGCCTGTTCTGTTTGCATTTTTTTCCCCATTCCTGAAACTGTCATTTAAGGAATTTGATAATTTTGCTTTATATGTTGTTTTTTTCTATTACATATTGCAAGATATTTCAAAAACTGTTTCTGTATCAGAAAATGCTGAGTGATTCCTGATGACTGATTTCAGTCCTACCAAAGCTAAGTTCATTTATTTTAATGTTATGAATGTTTATCTTTAGCTATGGTTTGTAATAAGTTATCATGATAAACTTTTACATGCAGAGTCCATTAGTATTTATGCATTATATATTGCTATTCTTTTTACATCTAATGTACAAGATATACTTAGGAATTATAAGAATATTTTTCTGATTCTATTCTAAAGGCTTTGTCTGACATCCCGCCTTCTAATAAAATTTTTAGGTCTTTTTTAAACTTCTCATTTAGTTGATGAAGTTTCAAATGACCAACAACATACTGAATTATCCTTCTCTGATGGTGTTTTTTCTCATTCAGAATTTTCTTCATCAGATATTGACACTAACAAATCTACTTTTTTATTTTAGAGTACATTCGTTCTTTGTTGAAAAGGTGTTGATTATTTTGGATATTGAAGTAAATAGTTCTTTTGATTAAGACTAGCTAACATTTAAATTCTGCTTATTAACCTTCTGTGGTTTCTTCAGAGGTTTTTTTTTTTCCAGTTCCTGATATTAGGGAATGGATTAGGCCGGGAATTTCTTTTATTCCTTCTTTAAGGTTTTTTAAATTGTATTCTTGGCCGGCAGTTAGTTTTCAGTTTTGAGGAAAGATTCCCCAAGTTAATGGGGCTATCTCTACTCTTGCTAAACATACTATTATTCCTATAGCAAATAGTATTTATTTTTTTCCTTCAGATGGGAAACTTGTATCTTATTTAAGGAAAATTATTTATTTTCAGGTACTTTTCTTAGACCTGTAATTTATTTGGCTGATGTTGCAACTGCTTCAACTTTCTGGTTGGATACTTTAGTGCAACAAGTATCGGATTATGATTTGTTTAGCATTCTTGAGTTGTTCAACATGCTAATAGTTTCATTTGTGTCGTCATTGTTTTGATATTTTCACAAATGAGGTTTAATCTATGTCTTTAGCTTTTTTAGCTAGAAGAACTTTGTGATTTCAATCTTGGAATGCTAATTTGATTTCTAAATTCCATATTTTTTCCAAGTTAAACAATTATTTGGTTCACTATTGGATTCAATTCTTCAACTGTTACTCTGGGCTTCAAGATTGAGTTCTAAGACTAAATTTTAAGCTTATATTAGTTTTCTCTTGAAAGGTGTATCCAGTCCACGGATTCATCCTTTACTTGTGGGATATTCTCATTCCCTACAGGAAGTAGCAAAGAGAGCACACAGCAAAGCTGTCCATATAGCTCCCCCTCTAGCTCCACCCCCCAGTCATTCTCTTTGCTGGCTCTAAGCACTAGGGTCTCTCCTGGGAGTGTAAAGTGAATGTGGTGTTAGAATTGTAGTTTTATTATCTTCAATCAAAAGTTTATTTTAAATGCTACCGGTTTGTACTATTTACTCTCTAGCAGAAAAGTGATGAAGATTTCTGCTGAGAGGAAAATGATTTTAGCATGTTGTAACTAAAATCCACTGCTGTTCCCACACAGGACTGAGGAGTACCAGAAAACTTCAGTTGGGGGGAACAGTTTGCAGGCTTGACTGCAATGAGGTATGTTCAGTCATTTATTTCTAGACAAGACTGAGATAATGCTAGAAGACTGACAAGATCCCCATGTGGGGAGGGTAAGCTATGTTCTGAGAATTAGTATAGAATTGAATGCTTACATAATAGGGCTAATATACTGGTTGACACTTATTCAGGGCAATCGATTGTTTGGCTAAGGAAAAATCATTTTGCAAGACACTTTGAAAGCCCTTTTGTTTTTTTTCTGGGGTTATTACCACATGGCTGTTTTTTAGTCACTTAGGAGTGATTTACTAGGCCTCACAGCTCCGGAGTAGAGTGGGAGGGGCCTAATTGCCTCAGATGCGCACTTAGAATTGCAGAGAAGTTCATGCTGTTTCACATGGAGGGTCCTGCTGATGTTTGAGGGCCTAAAAGAAGCTATATTCCCCCAAATCTGATCCCTAAGGGAAGGTAGGGCCACAGCAAGGCTGTGGCAAGGTGCTGTAGTGATTTAACCAGGTGTTGGCTTTAGGCTGCTCCGGTTTGGGCATTAAGGGGTTAATCGTTTTGAAACTTGGGGTGCAATCTTATTAAGGCTTTAGCTACATACTGTGAAAATTTCAGAAAGATTGCTGCATTTTTCACCGTTTTGTAAAATTGTGTGCTCTTTTTATCTCTTAAAGGCACAGTAACGTTTTTTTCAAATTGTGTTTTTTATTTGATTAAAGTGATTCCAGGCCTGTTTGTGTACTCTACTAGTCTGTTAAACATGTCTGACACTAAGGAAAATCCTTGTTCAATGTGTTTAGAAGCCATGGTGGAACCCCCTCTCAGAATGTGTCCCACTTGTACTGATATGTCTATACACTTTAAAGATCATATTGTTGCACTTAAGAATGTGGCCCAAGATGATTCTCAGACTTAAGGTAACGAGTGTAGCCCGTCTGCCTCTCCCCAAGTGTCACAACCAGTTACGCCCGCGCAAGCGACGCCTAGTACCTCTAGTGCGTCTAACCCTTTTACATTACAAGACTTAGCGGCAGTCATGGATAATTCTCTTACAGCCTTCTTATCTAAACTGCCCGTGTTACCTGCAAAGCGTGATAGCTCCGTTTTAAGAACAGATTATGAGCATTCTGACGCTTTGGTAGCCGTATCCGATATACCCTCACAACGCTCTGAAGTGGGAGCGAGGGATTTGATGTCTGAGGGAGAAGTCTCTGATTCAGGAAGGGTTCCTCCCCAGACAGATTCAGATACATTGGCTTTTAAATTTAAACTAGAACACCTCCGTGTTTTACTTAGGGAGGTATTAGCTACTCTGGATGACTGTGACCCTTTGGTGATCCCAGAGAAACTGTGTAAAATGGACAAGTACCTAGAGGTCCCTGTTTACACGGATGCATTTCCGGTCCCTAAGAGGATTGCGGATATCGTTACTAGGGAGTGGGATAGGCCAGGTTTCCCTTTTGTCCCCCCTCCTGTTTTTAAGAAAATGTTCCCCATATCTGACCCCATGCGGGACTCGTGGCAGACGGTCCCTAAGGTGGAGGGAGCTGTTTCTACACTAGCTAAACGCACAACCATACCAATTGAAGACAGTTGTGCTTTTAAAGACCCTATGGCTAAAAAATTAGAGGGTTTACTTAAGAAAATGTTTGTTCAACAAGGTTTTCTTCTCCAACCTATTGCCTGCATTATTCCTGTAACTACTGCAGCTGCTTTCTGGTTTGAGGCGCTGGAAGACTCGCTCCAGACGGAGACCTCATATGAGGAAATTATGGATAGCATTAAGGCTCTAAAGCTAGCTAATTCTTTTATCACTGACGCCGCTTCCAAATAGCTAAGTTAGCGGCGAAAAATTCAGGTTTCGCCATTTTGGCGTGCAGGGCGCTATGGCTAAAGTCCTGGTTGGCCGATGTGTCATCTAAATCCAAGCTTTTGAACATTCCTTTCAAAGGGAAGACTCTATTCGGGCCTGAATTGAAAGAGATTATTTCAGATATCACCGGGGGAAAAGGCCATGCTCTTCCTCAGGACAAAGCCTTTAAAACAAAGAACAAGGCTAATTTTCGTTCCTTTCGCAATTTCAGGAACGGCCCCGCTTCATCCTCTCAGGCTGCAAAGCAAGAGGGTAACGCTTCACAGCCCAAGGCAAAATGGAAACCTTACCAGGGCTGGAATAAGGGTAAACAGGCCAAAAAGCCTGCAGCTGCCACCCAGACAGCATGAAGGGGTAGCCCCCGATCCGGGACTGGATCTAGTAGGGGGCAGACTCTCTCTTCGCTCAGGCCTGGGCAAGAGATGTACATGATCCTTGGGCATTAGAGATTGTAGCCCAGGGATACTTTCTAGAATTCAAAGACTCTCCTCCAAGGGGAAGGTTCCACATTTCTCGTCTGTCTACAGATCAGACAAAGAAAGAGGTGTTTTTACGCTGTGTAGAAGATCTACATACAATGGGAGTGATCTACCCAGTTCCAATTGCAGAACAAGGACTGGGGTTTTACTCAAACCTGTTTGTGGTTCCCAAAAAAGAAGGAACTTTCAGACCAATCCTGGATCTCAAAATTCTAAACAAATTCCTCAGAGTCCCATCATTCAAGATGGAGACCATTCGGACAATCTTACCAATGATCCAGGAGGGTCAATATATGACTACCGTGGATCTAAAGGATGCATATCTGCACATTCCTATCCACAAAGATCATCACCAGTTTCTCAGATTCGCCTTTCTGGACAAGCATTTTCAGTTTGTGGTTCTTCCTTTCGGGTTGGCCACTGCTCCCAGAATTTTCACAAAGGTGCTAGGGTCCCTCCTGGCGGTTCTAAGACCGCGGGGCATAGCAGTGGCGCCTTACCTAGACGACATCTTAATTCAGGCGTCAACTTTCCAAAGAACCAAGTCTCACACAGAGATTGTATTGGCCTTTCTGAGGTCTCACGGGTGGAAGGTGAACATCAAAAAGAGTTCTCTCTCCCCCCTCACAAGAGTTCCATTCCTAGGAACCCTGATAGACTCGGTAGAAATGAAAATATTTCTGACGGAGGTCAGAAAGCTAAAATTCTTATCTACTTGCCGAGCTCTTTATTCCATTCCTCGGCCATCTGTGGCTCAGTGCATGGAGACAATCGGACTAATGGTTGCGGCAATGGACATAGTCCCTTTTGCTCGGAAACACCTCAGACCACTGCAACTATGCATGCTCAAACAGTGGAATGGGGATTATGCAGATTTGTCTCTTCAAATTCAGTTGGACCAGGAGACCAGAGATTCTCTTCTCTGGTGGTTGTCTCAGGATCACCTGTCTCAAGGAATATGTTTCCGCAGGCCAGAGTGGATCATCGTAACGACCGACGCCAGTCTGTTAGGCTGGGGTGAGGTCTGGGACTCCCTGAAAGCTCAGGGCTTATGGTCTCGGGAAGAAACTCTTCTCCCGATAAACATTCTGGAACTGAGGGCGATATTCAATGCTCTTCAGGCATGGACTTAACTAGCGGCAGACAAATTTATCAGATTTCAGTCGGACAACATCACGACTGTAGCTTACGTCAATCATCAGGGGGGAACAAAGAGTTCCCTAGTGATGACGGAAGTAACCAAAATAATCAGGTGGGCGGAGGATCACTCCTGCCATCTCTCAGCAATTCACATCCCAGGAGTAGACAACTGGGAGGTGGATTTTCTAAGTCGTCAGACTTTTCACCCGGGGGAGTGGGAACTCCACCCGGAGCTATTTGCCCAGCTGACTCAGCTATGGGGCACCCCAGAGTTGGATCTGATGGCGTCCCATCAGAACACCAAACTTCCTCTCTACGGGTCCAGGTCCCGGGATCCCAAGGCGGTATTGATAGATGCTCTAGCAGCGCCTTGGTCCTTCAATCTGGATTATGTTTTTCCACCGTTTCCTCTCCTCCCGCGTCTGGTTGCCAGAATCAAGCAGGAGAAGGCTTCGGTGATTCTGATAGCGCCTGCGTGGCCATGTAGGACTTGGTATGCAGACCTAGTGGACATGTCATCTGTCCCACCATGGTCACTGCCAATGAGGCAGGATCTTCTAATACAGGGTCCGTTCAAGCATCCAAATTTAGTTTCTCTACGTCTGACTGCTTGGAGATTGAACGCTTAATTCTATCAAAGCGTGGGTTCTCTGAGTCAGTTATAGATACTCTGATTCAGGCTAGAAAGCCTGTCACCAGGAAAATCTACCATAAGATATGGCGGAAATATCTTTGTTGGTGTGAATCCAAGGGTTACTCATGGAGTAAGATTAGGATTCCCAGGATATTGTCCTTTCTCCAAGAAGGACTGGGGAAAGGATTGTCAGCTAGTTCCTTAAAAGGACAAATATCTGCTTTGTCTATCCTGTTACACAAGCGTCTGGCAGAGGTACCAGACGTTCAAGCGTTTGCTCAGGCTTTAGTCAGAATCAAGCCTGTCTATAAACCTGTGGCTCCGCCATGGAGTTTGAATCTAGTTCTTTCAGTTCTTCAAGAGGTTCCGTTTGAACCTTTACATTCCATAGACATTAAGTTGTTATCTTGGAAAGTTTTGTTTTTGATAGCTATCTCTTCTGCTCGAAGAGTTTCAGAATTATCTGCCTTACAGTGTGATTCACCTTACCTGGTGTTCCACGCAGATAAGGTAGTTTTGCGTACCAAGCCTGGTTTTCTTCCCAAAGTTGTTTCTAACAAGAATATTAACCAGGAAATAGTTGTTCCTCCTCTGTGTCCTAATCCATCTTCGAAGAAGGAACATCTATTACACAATCTTGATGTAGTTCGTGCTTTAAAGTTCTATTTACAAGCAACTAAGGATTTCAGACAAACATCTTCCTTGTTTGTTATCTATTCTGGTAAGAGGAGAGCTCAGAAAGCGACTGCTACCTCTCTTTCCTTTTGGCTGAAAAGCATCATCCGTTTGGCCTATGAGACTGCTGGCCAGCAGCCTCCTGAAAGAATTACTGCTTATTCTACTAGAGCAGTGGCTTCCACATGGGCTTTCAAAAATGAGGCTTCTGTTGAACAGATTTGTAAGGCAGCGACTTGGTCTTCACTGCATACTTTTGCCAAATTTTACAAATTCAATACTTTTGCTTCTTCGGAGGCTATTTTTGGGAGAAAGGTTTTGCAAGCAGTGGTGCCTTCCGTTTAAGGTACCTGTCTTGTTCCCTCCCTTCATCCGTGTCCTAAAGCTTTGGTATTGGTATCCCACAAGTAAAGGATGAATCCGTGGACTGGATACACCTTGCAAGAGAAAACAGAATTTATGCTTACCTGATAAATTACTTTCTCTTGCGGTGTATCCAGTCCACGGCCTGCCCTGGCATTTAAGTCAGGTAAAAAATGTTTTGTTTAAACTACAGTCACCACTGCACCCTATGGTTTCTCCTTTTTCTTCCTAACCTTTGGTCGAATGACTGGGGGGTGGAGCTAGAGGGGGAGCTATATGGACAGCTTTGCTGTGTGCTCTCTTTGCTACTTCCTGTAGGGAATGAGAATATCCCACAAGTAAAGGATGAATCCGTGGACTGGATACACCGCAAGAGAAAGTAATTTATCAGGTAAGCATAAATTCTGTTTTTGTTCTTACTAAGGAACGGAATCCTAAATTCTTCCCCAAGTAACATGTTTATAATTGGAAGTTTTCTTCATTCAATTTAAGCCATTTAGAAGATCAAAGTCAGCTCCCCAAATTTGCATGTAGGTGCGGTTCTTATTCCAGCTTAGCTGGTAAGGGGCAGGTTAAGACTTTTTTAAAATTTTGGTTCAATTCAGTCCAAACTTCTTAGATTTGGGTACAGAATAGGATTCAGAGTAAAAACGTCTGTGAGAAGTCTTTTTTTCTCTAACATATTCCGGCTATTCCAGTAAGGCTCACACTTTCCTGAAGTATGTTTTAGACCTGTATGTATTAGGTACTTGTGAAGCACGGCTGGTCACCCGTTGGGGCTCAAGGCGCTGCTCAGACCTGGAGTTTTCTGGGGTATTTATACCAGTTCCATTTCAGGAACAGGGTTTGGGGTTTTTATTCAAAACTATTCATTGTCCCAAAGATAGAAAATCTTTTTGAATTATCATATAAGTGTACCATCTTTTAGAATGGTGTTTATATGGTCTATTCTGCCTTTTTGGTCAGTGATGGTATTATTTGTTTACAATAGATACAATAGATGCATATCTTCATTTTCTGTTTTCATTCAGATTATTTTCATTTTCTGAGATTCTCTTTTTTTGACAAGCATTACCAATTTGTTGCTTTTCCTTCTGGTTTAGCGACAGCTCTAAGAATCTTTTCAAGGTTCTCAGTGTTTCCTTATTTGGACGGTCTCGTGGTACTGGCTCAATCTTTTCATTCTGCGGAATCTCATACGATTCAACTTTTGTTGTTTCTTCAAGACATGGTTAGAGGATCTTTTTATCAAAAGCTCCTTGATTCTCACACAAGGGTCACCTTTTTTAGGTTTCCAGATAGATTGTGTCAATGTCTTTGTCTCTAACAGACAAGTGACAATTTTATTGGGTTCCGTTTTTTGGAACATTCAGTCTCTATAATTTCCTTCAGTTGCTATATATGCATGGAAGTTTTAGGTCTCATGGCTGAAGCATTGGATTCGATTCCCTTTGCTCATTTTCATAGGAAACCTTTCCAGTTTTTTATGCTGAATTAATGGTGCAGGGATTCTAGGATATCACTTTTTATATCTTTGAATCCCAATGTTTAACTATCTTTGATTTGGTGGTTAGATCACCATCATTTAGTTCTACGGGTCTCTTCGGTTCATTCAACCTGGACCATGATCACTACAGATGCGAGTCTTTTAGGTTGGGAGGCTGTCTGGGGATCTCTGTCAGCACAAGGGGTTTGGAAATCTCAGGAGGCGAGATTACCATTTGATATTTTGGAACTCCGTGCATTTCTCAGAGTTCTTCAGTTTTTGCTTCTTTTTGAAGAAAGAGACGTTTATTGTTTTTCAGACAGGCAATGTCACAACTGTGGCGTATGTCAATCATCAGGGTGGGACTCTCAGTCCTTAGGCTGTGAAAGAAGTATCTTGGATATTTGCTTGGGCTAAATCCAGCTCCTGTCTAATTTCTGTGGTCCATTTCTCAGGTATAGACAATTAGGAAGCAGATTATCTCTGTCAATCAAGCTTTACATCCGGGAGAATGGTCTTTTTACCCAGATGTGTTTTTTCAAATTGTTCAGATGTGAGGGCTTCCAGAAATAGATCTGATGGCATCTCATCTAAACAAGGAACTTCCCAGGGGCCTATTCAGACGGAAGCAGTGTATGCATTGACACTTCCTTGGAGTTATCAATCTGCCTATATTTTTTCGCCTCTGGTTCTTCTTTTTAGAGTGATTTTCAAAATCATCAGGGAACAATCTTTTGTGTTGCTGGTGGCTCCAGCATGGCCGCACAGGTTTTGGTATATGGTTCTTGTTCGGATGTCCAGTTGCCAATCTTGGTCACTTCCATTTAAGGCCAGACCTTATATCTTAACATTTGGTTTTTTTCCATCAGGAACTCAAATTATTAATTTGATGGTATGGAAATTTAACGCTTAGTACTTAGTAATAGAAGTTTCTCTGACTCAGTGATCAATACTATGTTGCAGGCTCGTAAATCTGTGTCTAGTAAGATTTATTATCGAGTTTGGAAGATTTACATCTCATGATGCTCTTCTCATAAATTCTCTTGGCATTCTTTTAGAATTCCTAGGATTTTATAGTTTCTTCAGGATGGTTTGGATAAGGGTTTTTGTCTGCAAGTTCCTTGAAAGGACAAATCTCTGCTTTTTCTGTGCTGTTTTCACAGAAAAATTTGCTAATCTTTCTGTTACTCATTGTTTTGTTCAGGTTTTGGTTCGTATCAATCCTGTCATTAAGCCAATTTCTCCTCCTTGGAGTCTTAATTTGGTTCTGAGGGCTTTACAGGCTCTTCCGTTTAAGCATATGCTTTCTTTGGACATTTAAATTACTTTCATGGAAAGTATTGTTCCTTTTACACATCTCTTCAGTTAGAACAGTTTTTGAATTATCTTCTCTTTCTTGTGAGTCTCCTTTTCTTTCATGTAATTAGCAAGAGTCCATGAGCTAGTGACGTATGGGATATACATTCCTACCAGGAGGGGCAAAGTTTCCCAAACCTCAAAATGCCTATAAATACACCCCTCACCACACCCACAATTCAGTTTTACAAACTTTGCCTCCGATGGAGGTGGTGAAGTAAGTTTGTGCTAGATTCTACGTTGATATGCGCTCCGCAGCAAGTTGGAGCCCGGTTTTCCTCTCAGCGTGCAGTGAATGTCAGAGGGATGTGAGGAGAGTATTGCCTATTTGAATGCAGTGATCTCTTTCTACGGGGTCTATTTCATAGGTTCTCTGTTATCGGTCGTAGAGATTCATCTCTTACCTCCCTTTTCAGATCGACGATATACTCTTATATATACCATTACCTCTGCTGATTCTCGTTTCAGTACTGGTTTGGCTTTCTACAAACATGTAGATGAGTGTCCTGGGGTAAGTAAATCTTATTTTCTGTGACACTCTAAGCTATGGTTGGGCACTTTGTTTATAAAGTTCTAAATATATGTATTCAAACATTTATTTGCCTTGACTCAGAATGTTCAACTTTCCTTATTTTTCAGACAGTCAGTTTCATATTTGGGATAATGCATTTGAATTAATCATTTTTTTCTTACCTTCAAAAATTTGACTCTTTTTTCCCTGTGGGCTGTTAGGCTCGCGGGGGCTGAAAATGCTTCATTTTATTGCGTCATTCTTGGCGCGGACTTCTTTGGCGCAAAAATTTTTTTCCGTTTCCGGCGTCATACGTGTCGCCGGAAGTTGCGTCATTTTTTGACGTTATTTTGCGCCAAAGATGTCGGCGTTCCGGATGTGGCGTCATTTTTGGCGCCAAAAGCATTTAGGCGCCAAATAATGTGGGCGTCTGATTTGGCGCTAAAAAATATGGGCGTCGCTTTTGTCTCCACATTATTTAAGTCTCATTTTTTATTGCTTCTGGTTGCTAGAAGCTTGTTCTTTGGCATTTTTTCCCATTCCTGAAACTGTCATTTAAGGAATTTGATCAATTTTGCTTTATATGTTGTTTTTTCTCTTACATATTGCAAGATGTCTCACGTTGCATCTGAGTCAGAAGATACTACAGGAAAATCGCTGTCTAGTGCTGGATCTACCAAAGCTAAGTGTATCTGCTGTAAACTTTTGGTAGCTATTCCTCCGGCTGTTGTTTGTATTGATTGTCATGACAAACTTGTTAATGCAGATAATATTTCCTTTAGTAAAGTACCATTGCCTGTTGCAGTTCCTTCAACATCTAAGGTGCAGAATGTTCCTGATAACATAAGAGATTTTGTTTCTGAATCCATAAAGAAGGCTATGTCTGTTATTTCTCCTTCTAGTAAACGTAAAAAATCTTTTAAAACTTCTCTCCCTACAGATTAATTTTTAAATGAACATCATCATTCTGATTCTGATGACTCTTCTGGTTCAGAGGATTCTGTCTCAGAGGTTGATGCTGATAAATCTTCATATTTATTTAAAATGGAATTTATTCGTTCTTTACTTAAAGAAGTACTAATTGCTTTAGAAATAGAGGATTCTGGTCCTCTTGATACTAATTCTAAACGTTTGGATAAGGTATTTAAATCTCCTGTGGTTATTCCAGAAGTTTTTCCTGTTCCTAATGCTATTTCTGCAGTAATTTCCAAAGAATGGGATAAATTGGGTAATTCATTTACTCCTTCTAAACGTTTTAAGCAATTATATCCTGTGCCGTCTGACAGATTAGAATTTTGGGACAAAATCCCTAAAGTTGATGGGGCTATTTCTACCCTTGCTAAATGTACTACTATTCCTACGTCAGATGGTACTTCGTTTAAGGATCCTTTAGATAGGAAAATTGAATCCTTTCTAAGAAAAGCTTATCTGTGTTCAGGTAATCTTCTTAGACCTGCTATATCTTTGGCTGATGTTGCTGCAGCTTCAACTTTTTGGTTGGAAACTTTAGCACAACAACTAACACATCATGATTCTCATGATATTATTATTCTTCTTCAGCATGCTAATAATTTTATCTGTGATGCCATTTTTGATATTATCAGAGTTGATGTCAGGTTTATGTCTCTAGCTATTTTAGCTAGAAGAGCTTTATGGCTTAAGACTTGGAATGCTGATATGGCTTCTAAATCAACTCTACTTTCCATTTCTTTCCAGGGTAACAAATTATTTGGTTCTCAGTTGGATTCTATTATTTCAACTGTTACTGGTGGGAAAGGAACTTTTTTACCACAGGATAAAAGATCTAAAGGTAAAAACAGGGCTAATAATCGTTTTCGTTCCAACAAAGAACAAAAGCCTGATCCTTCATCCTCAGGAGCAGTTTCAGTTTGGAAACCATCTCCAGTCTGGAATAAATCCAAGCCAGCTAGAAAGGCAAAGCCTGCTTCTAAGTCCACATGAAGGTGCGGCCCTCATTCCAGCTCAGCTGGTAGGGGGCAGGTTACGTTTTTTCAAAGAAATTTGGATCAATTCTGTTCACAATCTTTGGATTCAGAACATTGTTTCAGAAGGGTACAGAATTGGTTTCAAGATGAGACCTCCTGCAAAGAGATTTTTTCTTTCCCGTGTCCCAGTAAATCCAGTAAAATCTCAAGCATTTCTGAATTGTGTTTCAGATCTAGAGTTGACTGGAGTAATTATGCCAGTTCCAGTTCCGGAACAGGGGATGGGGTTTTATTCAAATCTCTTCATTGTACCAAAGAAGGAGAATTCCTTCAGACCAGTTCTGGATCTAAAAATATTGAATCGTTATGTAAGGATACCAACGTTCAAGATGGTAACTGTAAGGACTATCTTGCCTTTTGTTCAGCAAGGGAATTATATGTCCACAATAGATTTACAGGATGCATATCTGCATATTCCGATTCATCCAGATCATTATCAGTTCCTGAGATTCTCTTTTCTGGACAAGCATTACCAGTTTGTGGCTCTGCCGTTTGGCCTAGCTACAGCTCCAAGAATTTTTACAAAGGTTCTCGGTGCCCTTCTGTCTGTAATCAGAGAACAGGGTATTGTGGTATTTCCTTATTTGGACGATATCTTGGTACTTGCTCAGTCTTTACATTTAGCAGAATTTCATACGAATCGACTTGTGTTGTTTCTTCAAGATCATGGTTGGAGGATCAATTTACCAAAAAGTTCATTGATTCCTCAGACAAGGGTAACCTTTCTGGGTTTCCAGATAGATTCAGTGTCCATGACTCTGTCTTTAACAGACAAGAGACGTCTAAAACTGATTGCAGCTTGTCGAAACCTTCAGTCACAATCATTCCCTTCGGTAGCCTTATGCATGGAAATTCTAGGTCTTATGACTGCTGCATCGGACGCGATCCCCTTTGCTCGTTTTCACATGCGACCTCTTCAGCTCTGTATGCTGAATCAATGGTGCAAGGATTACACAAAGATATCTCAATTAATATCTTTAAAACCGATTGTTCGACACTCTCTAACGTGGTGGGCAGATCACCATCGTTTAATTCAGGGGGCTTCTTTTGTGCTTCCGACCTGGACTGTAATTTCAACAGATGCAAGTCTCACAGGTTGGGGAGCTGTGTGGGGATCTCTGACGGCACAAGGAGTTTGGGAATCTCAGGAGGTGAGATTACCGATCAATATTTTGGAACTCCGTGCAATTTTCAGAGCTCTTCAGTTTTGGCCTCTTCTGAAGAGAGAATCGTTCATTTGTTTTCAGACAGACAATGTCACAACTGTGGCATACATCAATCATCAAGGAGGGACTCACAGTCCTCTGGCTATGAAAGAAGTATCTCGAATTTTGGTTTGGGCGGAATCCAGCTCCTGTCTAATCTCTGCGGTTCATATCCCAGGTGTAGACAATTGGGAAGCGGATTATCTCAGTCGCCAAATGTTGCATCCGGGCGAATGGTCTCTTCACCCAGAGGTATTTCTTCAGATTGTTCAAATGTGGGAACTTCCAGAAATAGATCTGATGGCGTCCCATCTAAACAAGAAACTTCCCAGGTATCTGTCCAGATCCCGGGATCCTCAGGCGGAGGCAGTGGATGCATTATCACTTCCTTGGAAGTATCATCCTGCCTATATCTTTCCTCCTCTAGTTCTTCTTCCAAGAGTAATCTCCAAGATTCTGAAGGAATGCTCGTTTGTTCTGCTAGTAGCTCCGGCATGGCCTCACAGGTTTTGGTATGCGGATCTTGTCCGGATGGCCTTTTGCCATCCGTGGACTCTTCCGTTAAGACCAGACCTTCTGTCACAAGGTCCTTTTTCCCATCAGGATCTGAAATCCTTAAATTTAAAGGTATGGAGATTGAACGCTTGATTCTTGGTCAAAGAGGTTTCTCTGACTCTGTGATTAATACTATGTTACAGGCTCGTAAATCTGTATCTAGAGAGATATATTATAGAGTCTGGAAGACTTATATTTCTTGGTGTATTTCTCATCATTTTTCTTGGCATTCTTTTAGAATACCGAGAATTTTACAGTTTCTTCAGGATGGTTTAGATAAGGGTTTGTCCGCAAGTTCCTTGAAAGGACAAATCTCTGCTCTTTCTGTTCTTTTTCACAGAAAGATTGCTATTCTTCCTGATATTCATTGTTTTGTACAAGCTTTGGTTCGTATAAAACCTGTCATTAAGTCAATTTCTCCTCCTTGGAGTTTGAATTTGGTTCTGGGAGCTCTTCAAGCTCCTCCGTTTGAACCTATGCATTCATTGGACATTAAATGACTTTCTTGGAAAGTTTTGTTCCTTTTGGCCATCTCTTCTGCCAGAAGAGTTTCTGAATTATCTGCTCTTTCTTGTGAGTCTCCTTTTCTGATTTTTCATCAGGATAAGGCGGTGTTGCGAACTTCTTTTGAATTTTTACCTAAAGTTGTGAAATTCCAACAACATTAGTAGAGAAATTGTGGTTCCTTCATTATGTCCTAATCCTAAGAATTCTAAGGAGAAATCGTTGCATTCTTTGGATGTTGTTAGAGCTTTGAAATATTATGTTGAAGCTACTAAATCTTTCCGAAAAGACTTCTAGTCTATTTGTTATCTTTTCCGGTTCTAGAAAAGGCCAGAAAGCTTCTGCCATTTCTTTGGCATCTTGGTTGAAATCTTTAATTCATCTTGCCTATGTTGAGTCGGGTAAAACTCCGCCTCAGAGAATTACAGCTCATTCTACTAGGTCAGTTTCTACTTCCTGGGCGTTTAGGAATGAAGCTTCGGTTGATCAGATTTGCAAAGCAGCAACTTGGTCCTCTTTGCATACTTTTACTAAATTCTACCATTTTGATGTATTTTCTTCTTCTGAAGCAGTTTTTGGTAGAAAAGTACTTCAGGCAGCGGTTTCAGTTTGAATCTTCTGCTTATGTTTTTCATTAAACTTTATTTTGGGTGTGGATTATTTTCAGCAGGAATTGGCTGTCTTTATTTTATCCCTCCCTCTCTAGTGACTCTTGTGTGGAAAGATCCACATCTTGGGTAATCATTATCCCATACGTCACTAGCTCATGGACTCTTGCTAATTACATGAAAGAAAACATAATTTATGTAAGAACTTACCTGATAAATTCATTTCTTTCATATTAGCAAGAGTCCATGAGGCCCGCCCTTTTTTTGTGGTGGTTATGATTTTGTATAAAGCACAATTATTCCAATTCCTTATTTTATATGCTTTCGCACTTTATCACCCCACTTCTTGGCTATTCGTTAAACTGAATTGTGGGTGTGGTGAGGGGTGTATTTATAGGCATTTTGAGGTTTGGGAAACTTTGCCCCTCCTGGTAGGAATGTATATCCCATACGTCACTAGCTCATGGACTCTTGCTAATATGAAAGAAATGAATTTATCAGGTAAGTTCTTACATAAATTATGTTTTTCTGATTTTTCATCAGGATAAGGTGGTTTTGCTGTCTTCATTTCAATTTTTACCTAAAGTTGTGAATTCTAACAACATTAGTAGAGGAATTATTGTCCCTTCCTTGTGTCCTAATCCTAAGAATTCTTTGGAAAGATTCTTACATTCTTTGGATGTGGTAAGAGTTTTGAAATTTTATGTTGAAGCTATTCAGATTTCAGAAAGACTTCTAGTCTATTTGTTATCTTTTCTGGTTTTAGGAAAGGTCAGAAGGCTTCTGTCATTTCTTTGGCATTTTGGTTAAAGCTTTTTTGATTCATCATGCTTATTTGGAGTCGGGTTATTCCCCGCCTCAGAGGTTTACGGCTCATTCTACTAGGTCAGTTTCTATTTCCTGGGCTTTTAAGAATGAAGCTTCTGTTGTTCAGATTTGCAAAGCAACGACTTGGTCTTCTTTGCATACTTTTACTAAATTCTACCATTTTGATGTTTTCTCTTCTTCAGAAGCAGTTTTTGGTAGAATAGTACTTCAGGCAGCTGTTTCAGTTTGATTCTTCTGCTTATAATTTCAGTTTATTTCATTATAAAAATTGAAACTTTTGATTTTGGTTGTGGATTAATTTTTCAGCGGAATTGGCTGTCTTTATATTATCCCTCCCTCTCTAGTGACTCTTGCGTGGAAGTTCCACATCTTGGGTATCTGCTATCCCATACGTCACTAGCTCATGGACTCTTGCTAATTACATGAAAGAAAACATAATTTCTTTCATGTTATTAGCAATATTCCATGAGCTAGTGACGTATGGGATATACATTCCTACCAGGAGGGGCAAAGTTTCCCAAACCTCAAAATGCCTATAAATACACCCCTCATCACACCCACAATTCAGTTTTACAAACTTTGCCTCCCATGGAGGTGGTGAAGTAAGTTTGTGCTAGATTCTACGTTGATATGCGCTTCGCAGCAGGCTGAAGCCCGGTTTTCCTCTCAGAGTGCAGTGAATGTCAGAGGGATGTGAAGAGAGTATTGCCTATTTGAATACAATGGTCTTCCTCTAGGAGATCTATTTCATAGGTTCTCTGTTATCGGTCGTAGAGATTTCTTCTCCTACCTCCCTTTTCAGATTGACGATATACTCTTATATACCATTACCTCTACTGATTCTCGTTTCAGTACTGGTTTGGCTATCTACTATATGTAGATGAGTGTCTTAGGGTAAGTAAGTCTTATTTTATTTATGACACTCTAAGCTATGGTTGGGCACTTTATATGTAAAGTTCTAAATATATGTGTTTAAACTTATTTTTGCCATGATTCAGGATAATCAGTATTCCTTCATTCAGACTGTCAGTTTCATTATTTGGGATAATGCATATGAATAAATAATTTTTTCTTACCTTAAAAATTTTCAATTGACTTTTTGCCCTGCGGGCCGTTAGGCTAGCGGGGGCAGAAAATGCTTCAATTTATTGCGTCATTCGTGGCGCAAACTTTTTTGGCGCAAAATTCTGTCATTTCCGGCGCCATAGTTGACGCCGGAAGTTTGTTCGTGGTTGCGTCATTTTTTTGACGTATGTGTGTTAGACTTTTTTTGCGCCAAAAAATGTGGGCGTCGTTTTCGACGTCAGAGGATGTGGCGTCATACTTGGTGCCAAAAAATATGGGCGTTGTACTTGGCGCCAATAATGTGGGCGTCATACTTGGCGCCAAAAAATGTGGGCGTCATACTGGTCTCCACCTTTTTTCACATTATTTAAGTCTCACTTTTTCATTGCTTCTGGTTGCTAGAGGCTTATTTTGCATCTTTTCCCATTCCTGAAACTGTCATTTAAGGAATTTGATAATTTTGCTTTATATGTTGTTTTTTCTATTACATATTGCAAGATGTCACAACCTGACCCTGGATCAGAATCTACTTCTCGAAAGACGCTGCCTGATTCTGGTTCTACCAAAGTTAAGTGCATTTGTTGTAAACTTTTGGTAACTGTTCCTCCGGCTGTAGTTTCTGTTAGTTGTCATGATAAACTTTCTAATGCAGATAGTGTCTCCATTAGTAATAATCCTTTACCTGTTGTTTTTCCTTCAACATCTAATGTTCAGGATGTCCCTGTTAATGTAAAAGAATTTGTTTCTAATTCTATTAGGAAGGCTCTGTCTGTTATTCCTCCTTCCAGTAAACGTAAATTCAGATTAATTTTTAAGTGACCGCCATCATTCTGACTTATCTGTTTCTGATGAGGATCTATCTGGTTCAGAAGATTCTGCTTCAGATATTGACACTGATAAATCTTCATATTTATTTAAGATGGAGTTTATTCGTTCTTTACTTAAAGAAGTGTTGATTGCATTAGATATGGAGGAGTCTAGTCCTCTTGATACTAAATCTACTAAGCGTTTAAATTCGGTTTTTAAACCTCATGTAGTTATTCCAGAAGTTTTTCCAGTTCCTGATGCTATTTCAGAAGTAATTTCTAGGGAATGGAATAGTCTGGGTACTTCATTTACTCCTTCTCCAAGGTTTAAGAAATTGTACCCTGTGCCATCTGATAGATTAGAATTTTGGGACAAAATCCCTAAAGTTGATGGGGCTATCTCTACTCTTGCTAAACGTACTACTATTCCTACGGCGGATAGTACTTCCTTTAAGGATCCTTTAGATAGGAAGCTTGAATCCTTTCTAAGGAGAGCTTATTTATGTTCAGGTAATCTTCTTAGACCTGCTATTTCTTTGGCTGATGTTGCTGCAGCTTCAACTTTTTGGTTGGAGGCTTTAGCGCAACAAGTGTCAGACCATAATGCTTATAGCATTGTTAAACTTCTTCAACATGCTTATAACTTTATTTGTGATGCCATTTTTTATATCATTAGAATTGATGTCAGGTATATGTCTTTAGCTATTTTAGCTAGAAGAGCTTTATGGCTTAAATCTTGGAATGCAGATATGACTTCTAAGTCAACTTTGCTTTCTCTTTCTTTCCAAGTTAATAAATTATTTGGTTCACAGGTGGATTCTATCATTTCAACTGTTACTGGGGGGAAAGGAACCTTTTTGCCTCAGGACAAAAAAAATCTAAAGGTAAATATAGGGCTGCTAATCATTTTCGTTCCTTTCGTCAGAATAAGGAACAGAAGCCTGACCCTTCCCCTAAAAGAACGGTTTCCGTTTGGAAACCTTCTCCAGTCTGGAATAAATCCAAGCCTTTTAGAAAGTCAAAACCAGCTCCCAAATCCGCATGAAGGTGCGGCCCTCATTCCAGCACAGCTAGTAGGGGGCAGGTTACGATTTTTCAAAGATATTTGGATCAATTCGATTCACAGTCTTTGGATTCAGAACATTGTTTCACAAGGGTACAGAATAGGTTTCAAGGTAAGGCCGCCTGTGAGAAGATTTTTTCTCTCACGCATTCCAGTAAACCCAGTGAAGGCTCAGGCGTTTCTGAAATGTGTTTCAGACCTAGAGTCGGCTGGGGTAATTGTGCCAGTTCCAGTTCTGGAACGGGGTCTGGGGTTTTACTCAAATCTATTCATTGTACCAAAGAAGGAGAATTCCTTCAGACCAGTTCTGGATCTAAAAATATTGAATCGTTATGTAAGGATACCAACATTCAAAATGCTGACTATAAGGACTATTCTGCCTTTTGTTCAGCAAGGGCATTATATGTCTACAATAGACTTACAGGATGCATATCTTCATATTCCAATTCATCCAGATCACTATCAGTTCCTGAGATTCTCTTTTCTAGACAAGCATTACCAGTTTGTTGCCCTTCCGTTTGGCCTAGCAACAGCTCCAAGGTTCTTTTCAAAGGTTCTCGGTGCCCTTCTCTCTGTAATCAGAGAATAGGGTATTGCGGTATTTCCTTATTTGGACGATATCTTGGTACTTGCTCAGTCTTTACATTCTGCAGAATCTCACTCGAATCAACTTGTGTTGTTTCTTCAAAGACATGGTTGGAGGATCAATTTACCAAAGAGTTCCTTGATTCCTCAGACAAAGGTAACCTTTTTGGGTTTTCAAATAGATTCAGTGTCCATGACTTTGTCTCTAACAGAAAAGAGACGTCTGAAGTTGGTTTCAGCTTGTCGAAACCTTCAGTCTCAATCATTCCCTTCGGTAGCTTTGTGCATGGAAATTCTAGGTCTCATGACTGCTGCATCGGACACGATCCCTTTTGCTCGCTTTCACATGAGACCTCTTCAGCTTTGTATGCTGAACCAGTGGTGCAGGGATTATACAAAGATATCACAATTAATATCCTTAAATCCCAATGTTCAATCTTCTCTGACTTGGTGGTTGAATCACCATCGTCTAATTCAAGGGGCCTCTTTTGTTCGTCCAACCTGGACTGTGATCTCAACAGATGCGAGTCTTTCAGGTTGGGGAGCTGTATGGGGATCTCTGACAGCGCAGGGGGTTTGGGAATTTTAGGAGGCGAAATTACCAATCAACATTTTGGAACTCCGTGCGATTTTCAGAGCTCTTCAGTTCTGGCCTCTTCTGAAGAGAGAATCGTTTATTTGTTTTCAGACAGACAATGTCACAACTGTGGCATATGTCAATCATCAAGGTGGGACTCACAGTCCTCAGGCTATGAAAGAAGTATCTCGGATACTTGTATGGGCGGAATCCAGCTCCTGTCTAATCTCTGCGGTTCACATCCCAGATATTGGGGTAGTGGGTTTGTTCCAGGTTAATAATACTACAGTTTCTGGCAGTATTCTAGTTGTCTGGTTCTCTTCAGTATATAAGCTCAGCATACTAGGACACTGTGGCTGAGTCCTGTGGCAACCCAAGGGTTACAAGTTTGGTCTCCAGTAAGGTCGATAACATGGGAATGTGTCCCACAATGGACTAGTGGTAAACTTTGCTGCTTTAAAAGCTGAAAGTTGCGGCCTACGGTCACTCCACCCTGAATGCGCTCAATCTCGTCTGATCTCGGAAGCTAAGCAGGTCGGGCCTGGTTAGTACTTGGGACCGCCTGGGAATACCAGGTGCTAAATTCAGATCAAGCTGCGACTGTGTTCCTCACAGTGAGTCCACTTTCACTGGTGGGTTGCAAATAACCTCCCCTAAAACCATGATTTGCAGGCTACCGACTTTGCCTTTAAGTGACTTGAGACTCTTATGAGGGTTTTCCCTTACTTTCCGAGTACCCATTGTGTATATATATATATATATATATATATATATAATTTGTTCTGGAACCAGATTGAGACTGTGTTCCTTTATTTTTAGTTGGGAGTCCTCTCCCGCCTGGGAGTGATATCTCCGGTTCAGGAACAGGGTCTGAGATTTATTTCAATCTGGGTGGGATTCCCTAGAATAGAGGGAACCTTCAGACTACTTTTGGATTTATGCAATCTAATACATTACCGTCCTTTTCAACGGCATCTTTTTGTACCATCCTTCCTGTGATCCAGGAGGATCAATTTTATTTATTATATTTTTTTTCAGTTCGTGGCTCGCCTTCTCGGTCTGGCCACGGCACCCAGATTTTTTTCAAAAGTTCTGGGGTCTTTACTGGTGGTTCCAAGACCGCGGGTCATTGCGGTGGCGCCTTATCTGGATCACCTCCTCCGCCGCCGCCACCTCCTCCTCCGCCGCCGCCACCACCTCTTCCTCCAGCTCCACGTCCACTCCGTGGAAATTCTACAAGTATTCTCAGATGGGGTTGGCCAGAGTTGGAACTTATGGCGTCCCGTCAGAATGCCAAGTTTCCGAGATACAGGTCCAGGGATCCCCAGGCCGAGCTGATAGATGTCTGGGCAGTTCCTTGGGTTTTCAGCCTAGTTTATGTATTCCCTCCGTTCGCTCTCCTTCCTTGGGTGATTGCTCGAATCAAACAGGAGAGGGCATCAGTGATTCTCTTTGCCCTGGCGTGGCCTCGCAGGATTTGGTATGCCGATCTGGTGGAAATGTCATCTCGGCCACCGTAGATGTTTCCATTGAGGAAGAACCTTCTCATTCAGGGTCTCTTCGATCACCCGAATCTAGTTTCTCTGCAGCTGACTGCTTGGAGCTTTTACGCTTAATTTTATCTAAGCAAGGTTTTTCTGATTCGGTCGTACATAATTAATTTCAGGCTCGTATGCCTATTACTAGGTCAATTTCCATAAGATATGGTGTAAATTCTTTATTGTTGTGAATCCGAAGGCTACTCACGGAGTAGGGTTAAGATTCCTAGGATTTTGTCTTTTCTCCAAGAGGGATTGGAGAAAGGGTTGTCAGCAAGTTCCTTAAAGGGACAGATTTCTGCTTTGTCTATTTTGTTACACAAGCGTCTGGCAGATGTTACAGATGTTCAATCTTTTTGTCAGGCTCTGACTAGACTCAGACCTGTGTTCAGACCAATTGTTCCTCCTGGGAGTTTGAATTTGGTTCTTAATGTTCTTCAAGGGGTTCTGTTTGAACCTATGCATTCCATAGATATTAAGTTATTATCTTGGAAAGTTTTATTTTTGGTTGCTATTTCTTCTGCTCGCAGAGTTTCTGAGCTTTCAATGTAATTCTCCTTATCTTATTTTAATTCCGATAAGGTGGTGTTACGTACCAAACCTGGTTTTCTTCCTAAGGTTGTTTCTAAAAAATATTAATCAGGACATTGTTGTTCCTTCCTTGTGTCTTCATCCTTCTTCTAAGAAGGAGCGGCTGTTACATAATTTGGGTGTGGTCCGTGCTTTAAGGTTTTACTTACAGGCAACTACGGATTTTCGTCAATCGTCTTCCCTGTTTATTGTGTTTTTCTGGGAATCGTAGGGGTCAGAAAGCTACGGCTACCTTTCTCTCATTTTGGCTGAAGAGTATCATCCGTTTTGCATATGAGACTGCTGGATAGCAGCCTCCTGAACAAATTACGGCTCATTCCACTAGGACTGTGGCTTCCTTATGGGCATTCAAAAATGATGCTTCTGTTGAACAGATTTGCAAAGCTGCAACTTGGTCGTCTCTTCACACTTTTTCCAAATTTTCCAAATTCGATACTTTTGCCTCGTCTGAGCCTGTTTTTGGGAGGAAAGTTCTTTAAGCAGTGGTGCCTTCTGTTTAGGTTCCCTGTCTTGTCCCTCCCGTTTCATCCGTGTACTATAGCTTTGGTATTGTATCCCACAAGTAAGGATGAAATCCGTGGACTCATTGTATCTTGTAAAAGAAAAGGAAATTTATTCTTACCTGATAAATTTGTTTCTTTTACGATACGATGAGTCCAGGGCCCACCCTGTTTTATGAGACAGGTCTTTATTTATGTTAAACTTCAGTCACCTCTGCACCTTGGCTTTTCCTTTCTCTTTCTAACTTCAGTCGAATGACTGGAGGGAGAGGGAAGGGAGGAGCTATATATACAGCTCTGCTATGGTGCTCTTTGCCTCCTCCTGCTGATCAGCAGGCGATATCCCACAAGTAAGGATGAATTTTTTTTTTCTCTGTGAAGGGGCATAGTGTGCAAAAAGAACTGGCACCCTGAGGAATTCAATAAAAATGAACATGCATGGAAGTTATTCCAGCTTCTGTTCTATCTCATGGAGTGCTGTTCTCTCTCTTTCGATTTTGATGAAATCCGTGGACTCATCGTATCGTAAAAGAAACAAATTTATCAGGTAAGAATAAATTTCCTTTCTTTCATGTAATTGGCAAGAGTCCATGAGCATAGTGACGTATGGGATATACATTCCTACCAGGAGGGGCAAAGTTTCCCAAACCTCAAAATGCCTATAAATACACCCCTCACCACACCCACAATTCAGTTTTACAAACTTTGCCTCCCATGGAGGTGGTGAAGTAAGATTTCTACGTTGATATGCGCTTCGCAGCAGGCTGAAGCCCGGTTTCCCTCAGTGCAGTGAATGTCAGAGGGATGTGAAGAGAGTATTGCCTATTTGAATACAATGGTCTTCCTCTAGGGGATCTATTTCATAGGTTCTCTGTTATCGGTCGTAGAGATTTCTTCTCCTACCTCCCTTTTCAGATTGACGATATACTCTTATATACCATTACCTCTACTGATTCTCGTTTCAGTACTGGTTTGGCTATCTACTATATGTAGATGAGTGTCTTAGGGTAAGTAAGTCTTATTTCTATTTATGACACTCAAAGCTATGGTTGGGCACTTTATATGTAAAGTTCTAAATATATGTGTTAAACTTATATTTGCCATGATTCAGGATAATCAGTATTCCTTCTTTCAGACTGACAGTTTAATTTTTTTGGGAAAATACATATGAATTATATTTTTTCTTACCTTAAAAATTTTCAATTGACTTCTTTTCTAAATTGCGGGCTGTTAGGCTCGCGGGTGCAGAAAATGCTTCAATTTATTGCATCATTCTTGGCGCGAGACTTTTTTGGCGCAAAAAAATATGGGCGTCATTCTTGGCGCCAAAAAATGTGGGCTTTATACTTGGCGCCAAAAATGTGGGCGTCATACTTGGCGCCAGTTTTTTTCACATTATTTCAGTCTCACTTTTTAGTTGCTTCTGGTTTCTAGAGGCTTGTTTTGTTTTGCATTTTTTCCCATTCCTGAAACTGCCATTAAAGGAATTTGATAATTTTGCTTTATATGTTGTTTTTTCTATTACATATTTCAAGATGTCACTACCTGACACTGGATCAGAATCTACTTCTGGAAAGACGCTGCCTGATGTCGGTTCTACCAAAGCTAAGTGCATTTGTTGTAAACTTTTGGTAACTGTTCCTCCGGCTGTAGTTTCTGTTAGTTGTCATGATAAAATATCAAACGCAGATAATATTTCCATTAGTAATAATCCATTACCTGTTGTTGTTCCTTCAACATCTAATGTTCAGGATGTTCCTGTTAATGTTAAAGAATTTGTTTCTAATTCTATTCGGAAGGATTTGTCTGTTATTCCTCCTTCTAGTAAACGTAAGAGGTCTTTTAAAACTTCTCATATTTCAGATGAATTTTTAAATGATCGCCATCATTCTGACTTATCTATTTCTGATGAGGATCTATCTGGTTCAGAAGATTCTGTCTCAGATATTGACACTGATAAATCTTCATATTTGTTTAAGATGGAGTTTATTCGTTCTTTACTTAAAGAAGTGTTGATTGCATTAGATATGGAGGAGTCTAGTCCTCTTGATATTAAAACTAATAAGCGTTTAAATTAGGTTTTTAAACCTCATGTAGTTATTCCAGAAGTTTTTCCAGTTCCTGATGCTATTTCAGAAGTAATTTCTAGGGAATGGAATAGTCTGGGTACTTCATTTACTCCTTCTCCAATGTTTAAGAAATTGTACCCTTTGCCATCTGATAGATTAGAGTTTTGGGAAAAAAATCCCCAAAGTTGATGGGGCTATTTCTACTCTTGCTAAATGTACTACTATTCCTACGGCAGATAGTAATTCTTTTAAGGATCCTTTAGATAGGAAGCTTGAATCCTTTCTAAGGAAGGCTTATTTATGTTCAGGTAATCTTCTTAGACCTGCTATTTCTTTGGCTGATGTTGCTGCAGCTTCCACCTTCTGGTTGTAGGCCTTAGCGCAACAAGTGTCAGACCATAATGCTTATAGCATTGTTAAACTTCTTCAACATGCTAATAACTTTGTTCGTAAAATCTGTGTCTAGAAAGATCTATTACCGAGTTTGGAAGACTTACATTTCTTGGTGTTCTTCTCATAAATTCTCTTGGCATTCTTTTAGAATTCCTAGAATTTTACAGTTTCTTCAGGATGGTTTGGAAAAAGGTTTGTCTGCAAGTTACTTGAAAGGTCAAATCTCTACTCTTTCTGTACTTTTTCACAGAAAGATTGCTAATCATCCTGATATTCATTGTTTTGTACAGGCTTTGGTTCGTATTAAGCCTGTCATTAAGTCAATTTCTCCTCCTTGGAGTCTTAATTTGGTTCTGAGGGCTTTACAGGCTCCTCCATTTGAACCTATGCATTCTCTGGATATTAAATTACTTTCTTGGAAAGTTTTATTCCTTTTGGCCATCTCTTCTGCTGGAAGAGTTTCTGAGTTGTCTGCTCTTTCTTGTGAATCTCCTTTTCTGATTTTTCATCAGGATAAGGCGGTTTTGCGGACTTCATTTAATTTTTTACCTAAAGTTGTGAATTCTAACAACATTAGTAGAGAAATTGTTGTCCCTTCTTTGTGTCCTAATCCTAAAAATTCTCTGGAGAGATCTTTACATTCTTTGGATGTTGAAATATTATGTTGATGCTACTAAAGATTTCAGGAAGACTTCTAGTCTATTTGTTATCTTTTCTGGTTCTAGGAAAGGTCAGAAGGCTTCTGCCATTTCTTTGGCATCTTGGTTAAAGTCTTTGATTCATCATGCTTATGTGGAGTCGGGTAAATCCCCGCCTCAAAGGATTACGGCTCATTCTACTAGGTCAGTTTCTACCTCCTGGGCTTTTAAAAATGAAGCTTCTGTTGATCAGATTTGCAAAGCAGCAACTTGGTCTTCTTTGCATACTTTTACTAAATTCTACCATTTTTATGTTTTTTCTTCTTCTGAAGCAGTTTTTGGTAGAAAAGTACTTCAGGCAGCGGTTTCAGTTTGATTCTTCTGCTTATAATTTCAGTTTTTTTCATTATAAGATTAAAACTTTTTGATTTGGGTTGTGGATTATTTTTTCAGCAGAATTGTCTTTATTTTATCCCTCCCTCTCTAGTGACTCATGCGTGGAAGTTCCACATCTTGGGTATCTGCTATCCCATACGTCACTAGCTCATGGACTCTTGCCAATTACATGAAAGAAAACATAATTTATGTAAGAACTTACCTGATATGTTCATTTCTTTCATATTGGCAAGAGTCCATGAGGCCCACCCTTTTTGTGGTGGTTATGATTTTTTTGTATAAAGCACAATTATTCCAATTCCTTGTTTGATGCTTTCGCTCCTTTCTTATCACCTCACTTCTTGGCTATTCGTTAAACTGAATTGTGGGTGTGGTGAGGGGTATATTTATAGGCATTTTTAATGTTTGGGAAACTTTGCCCCTCTTGGTAGGAATGTATATCCCATACGTCACTAGCTCATGGACTCTTGCTAATATGAAAGAAATGAATTTATCAGGTAAGTTCTTACATAAATTATGTTTTTATATAGATGTGAATGTTAAAATAAATTAAATTGAACTTGGAAATCAGTCATTTAGAAAGCATCCAATGTCGAAGTCGACATTAAGACCTTGAGGTTGTAAAGTCTTTAGATCAAAGATCCACTTACTTTCTCTTTTTAGAAGATTATTATGTATATTACCTCCTCTCCATTTCTTTTTTACCTTTTCTATTCCTAAAAAGAAAAAACGGTCTAGATTGCCATTATTACAAATGCCAAAATGTTTGCCAATGGGGAGATCTTTATTTCTTTTATGTGTAAAGTTTTCTATAGACCACATATGTTCCCTGATACGGGTACGCAGTGGTCTAGAGGTCTCACCTGTGTACTGCAAACCACATTTGCATTGGATAATGTAAATAATATTGCTATCTGAACATCTAATAAGGTCTTTTATCTTATATATTTTTCCTGTTATATTTGATTTAAATTCTTTACACTTGCTTGAATGCTCACAAGACTTGCAGGTTAAACAAGGATAAAAACCCACTATACTATTACCTTTTATATCTGATTGGTTAAGGCTATTCCCAGATTTCTTTTCTCTATGTGTAGATTCCATATCATTCTCCTTTTTTCACTGGGTTTCAGATAGGCAGCATGAGAAAGCTTATTTTACTAAATGTACATAAGAGAAAACATATAATTGAGATAAAAATGAATAGGAAAAAATAAAAATAATGAGTTATAACAATTTATATCCACAAATTGAAACAGACGATCTGTTTTGTGTAACACTTCTATGTTTAGTTTTATTGTTTTATATTATATGATACATGATTGTTATGGGAAACTGACTGGAATTATTCCTGAAGGAAATTACTGTTTGACAGAACTTTTGCTCAAGGAGCGTATTTTCTGCTGCAATTTACAAGGTCAAGCGGACATCTTTGATAAGGTTGAGAGAAGGACAGAACTTAAGGCCAGGATGACGCTACTTAGGTGGATCACGACTGAGCTCTGTATATCATTTATGTATGTCTCTGTACTCAACCTTGTATGCATTTTGGTTTTCCAAATAAAAATAAAATAATTTTAACATGTTTGAATAAAAAATATTTTTAACATGTTTGAATAGGGATTCATTTCCCTTTAATTGGACATTATTAAACAGACACGATACTCAGAATTTTTTTAATATTCCATCTAAAGGAGAATGGTTCTTTATCTTTTGAAAATGTTGGATATTTCTGTGCTGAATAAACCAACTTTTTATGTAGTAATTGTCCCCATCAGCCAGTATTTTTTTTACAATTCTTAGAATTTTGCAGTTTCTACAGTATGGTCTGGATAAAGGACTATCTGCCGTTCTTTGAAATAGCAGATTTCTGCTATGTTTTATTTCATAGGATGATTGGTCATCTTCCTGACATTCATGGTTTTGTTTCAGGCTTTGGCTCATATTAAAGGGACAGTCTACACCAGAATTTTTATTGTTCTAAAAGATAGATAATCCCTTTATTACCCATTCCCCAGTTTTGCATAACTAACACAGTTATAATAATATACTTTTAACCTCTGTGATTATCTTGTATTTAAGCCTCTGCAAACTGCCCCTTTTTTCAGTTCTTTTGACAGACTTGCAGTCTAGCCAATCAGTGCCTGCTCCCAGATAACTTCTCGTGCACGAGCACAGTGTTATCTATATGAAATACGTGAACTAGCACCCTCTAGTGGTGAAAAACTGTTAAAATGCAATCTGAAAGAGGTGGGCTTCAAGGTCTAAGAAATTAGCATATGAACCTCCTAGGTTAAGCTTTCAACTAAGAATACCAAGAGAACAATGCAAAATTGGTGATAAAAGTAAATTGGAAAATTGTTTAAAATTACATGCTCTATCTGAATCATGAAAGTTTATTTTGGCCTAGACTGTCCCTTTAAGCCTGTTATCAAGCCAATTTCTCCACCTTTTAATCTTAATTTGGTGTTAAAGGTTTTGCAGGCTCCTCCATTTGAGCCCATGCATAAAGTGGATATTAAGCTTCTTTCTTGGATGTTTTGTTTCTTTTGGCTATTTCTACTGCTAGAATAGTTTCCAAATGATTTGATCTTTCTTGTGATTATTTCTCCTTTCTTATTTTGCATCAGGCTATGGTGGTTTTAAGAACCAAATGATATTTTTTTGCCTAAGGTTGTGTTCTAAGACAATATTAATCATGACATTTTTTGTGTCCTTATCCTAAGAATTCTTCTTTTTCACAATGTGGATGTTATTAGGGCCTTGAAGTACTATGTTAATGCTGCTAAAGATTTCAGACAAACTTGTAGTGTTTTGTTCATTTTTTAGGTTCCAAGAGATGGCAGAAAGCTACTGCTATTTCTTTGGCTTCTTAGTTGAGACTCTTGATTTACCAAGCTTACTTGGAGGTGGGTCAAACTCAACCTAAACAGATTACTACTCATTCTACCAGGTCAGTTGCTACTTCTTGGGCTATTGAGAATAGGGTGTCAGTTAACCAAATTTGTAAGGCAGCTACTTGGTCTTCTTTGCATACTCTTACTAAATTCTACCATTTTAATGTATTTGCTTCTTCTGAGACAGTCTTTGGTAGGAAAGTCCTTTAGACAGTGGTCTCAGCTTATATTTTTTTGCCTGTTGGTCATTTTTGTACATGAATTTAAAAAATAAATAAATAAATAAGCTACTAATTTTTGAGTTTGGTTTGTGGATGTTGTGGTAACAAAGATGTTTTTATTATCCTGCCCTTATATTTCATTACTCTTGGACTCCTCAGCTTTGGGTTTTATTCCCAGGAGTAATGGATTGTGGACTCTTACCACCTGTATGAAAGAAAACATAATTTATGCTTACCTGGTAAATTAATTTCTTTCCACAAGACCCCTCCCTGTTTATTTCTTTGCTGTTGGTTAATTTTTTGTTTGCACATCTCTTTTTCTCTGTTCCTATTTTTTTGCTCATTACTTTTTCCTACCTCTTTTGCTTGGCTATACATTAGACTAAAGTGCCAGTGAGGTGGGAGGGTTTTTATAAAGCTCTTGGGGTTTAGGAATCTTTGCTTCCTCCTAGTGGCAGGGAAGACTAATTCCCAGGAGTAATGGATCATGGACTCACCACCATGGAAGAAATGGATTTATCAGGTAAGCATAAATCACGTTTTCTTCTGACAATCCCCTTGGCGGTAGAATGTTGTTCTTTGTCAGATCCTTCACACTGTGCTTCCACTGCTTCAGATCGGCCCCCCTACTCAAAGCACTTGTCTCCATTTGAAGTAAGCACAGTGGATGAAGTTGCCTACCAGCTATAAGCATGAACTTGTACATATAATTCACGTAGTCTTAGGAGATACATATTTATACACTCCACATTTTCTTTAGCAGTTTTAAAGCACTTTTGATCACAATCATTTAGAAAAACATATCTAATGATTTTTCGCAGAAAATCACCATTTAAGTCTATAGGAAGTTTTGTAGGTATATCATTGGATACATTTTTAAAAAAGATTTTGATCGACCCATTAGTGTTTTTATGCAAATTGAGAATAATCAAAACAGGATACAATAAAGGCCTAATTAATAAAACGTTATATAATATGGCTACATTCTTTAATTACTATTCGCTCTTGATGCAATTGTAAAAATATGTGATAACAAAATAAAGATGATTTTTACAATTAATTAACAAAATAAAAACAGAGTATCCAGTCAATGAAAGCATACTTATGAATGAAAACAGCAAGCTCTGTTAGGATGTAGAAGCTATAAACATACATCAAAGACCAAGGAATATCAAAGATAAACTAGTCAAAGGTAGTTTTACAGATTTTCAAAGTAAATCATCAAATACCCCTAAGATCATTTCCTTATTGATATGATATTGCTATGTATGAAACATTTATATTACATTTTTGGCAAACACATCACATTCAATTATACATCAGTGTAGAATAGAATGAATGATTTATAAAATCTACATTCAGAAGCACTCTGATTGGAATAGTCAACTTAAACATGCTGGCAATATAAACACAGCATACAAATATTAAGAAGAGAGGAATGCACTAACATACATTACAATATTGTTGAAATTTTGTTTTGTCCGTGTGTCAATATGGATAAAATATAAGAAAAACAGGTCAAATATATGAAATATTAGACATGTGTAAAGATTTTTTTTTGAGTCTGAACAAATTCTGTGTAAAAGAAAAAAATAATTTTGTTCTATATTTGCCCATGGGGTCGTTTGGAATTTGTTATTGAAAATTTGTTTGTCCACTATTTCCTAGTTGAAATGTCTTGAGGGCAAAGGGACAGTTGGACAATAGCTTAAATATAAAGTTAAAATAGTAGGTAGCCCTACTACTGCAAGGCAGCAGCACAAAAAGTTATATATATATTTTTAATGGGGCCAGAACAAAAGTAAATCTTACATACTTCTTAGATGGCACAGGAATAAGCCAACTTATAAGGACATTGCTGTATCGCTATTGAATAGTGTATACTATTTGGAATTTACAATGTGCCATTACACCTAGTCAACAAATTGATTTTACTTTTAAAATAAAATGTATTATTAAAAAAACAAAACCTTTTTGATAAAATTTTAAGTGGTCAGAAAAACATCTATAAAAATAAATAAATCCTATAATGTAAATTAAATGTTATGTTTATAAAATGCTACAAGAGCTAAACATTCTCAAAAGAAGTAAAATGACACAGCAGAAACTATTAGTGTTAGCCAGATACATATTATGACTGAAGAATGTTAAGGCAGATTGTATACATAGCGTAAGACGGGAGTATATAACAGGAAAGCAAAGGAAAATTAAATCATAGCCCACTAAGGGGGAACACAGACCTAGAATTACACATACAGACTTGCAATAACATCATTATATTTGCGCTGCACCATATTACATATGTCAGTAGAAAACAAGCCAAGCTTTACCAAATAATATTTATGATTTAACACAGATGCATCAATGTGATTGTCTCTACAAAATACACACAATCTGATAAACCAGCTTTATTTTTTATGTCTAACAGGATACCCTACACAATCTTATACATCGTATACAATTAATATTGATTGAATAAATATAATTCTTTACTACTGAAAGAGCTCTTATTTATTCTTATGGTAATTTGAGGTTGTCTGTTTACACTTTCCAGATGTCATTTATTTTAAAAGGTCTCTACTGCTTTCAGAGCTAATACAGAACATTAACATCTTACATAAAAATGCCAGCTTAGTACAGGTTTCATGAAATCAGTTTCCAATGCTAATATTGTGGTCAGAATATCAACTGCAGTAATACCTATGTGGAGATGCTAAGTGCAAAGATCTCTCATGGAATTATACTCATTACATCACTGATTAGCAAGACCACAAGTCACCCACCTTGAGACAGTTGTGTGGCAACGGTAGGTTTCACATTAGTATTACTTCTAGAGTCTTGGCTCTACTTAGCCCAGAGAAGATAGAGCATTGGTAACTAATGCTAATTTAACTGTCACGTGCTATGGATTATGTTAGTGAAAACTAAATGTACTTTTACACCATTTTAGGCTCAGTTTAGATTTCAATGTTGATTGGAGCATAAGGTATAATGGGGTAGATAGCGAAAGTTGGTAGTTAATGCAGATCAATTCTTTGTCTTTTTAAGGCTAGATAAGGGGACATGAAACCCCACATTTTTATATTAATTATTCAGCACATGCAATAATAGACAACTTTCCAAATGACTTCTTTTATCACATTTGCTCCATTCTCTTGGTATAATTAGTTGAAGGAGCAACAATAAACTGTTGGGAGCTAGCTGAACACATCTTGTTAGCCAGTGACAAGAAACATTTATGTGCAGTCACCTTTCAGCAGCTAGCTCCCAGTAGTGCATTCATTATAATGTAATGATTCCTAAAGCGCACCATTATTTATCTGTTATTATTAATCTGATTATTTTATGTTTGAATAATTTTTTATTAATTTTCAGAAATAAATCATAACAACAAGAAACATACCTTTCTCTCCTTTTACCTCTGTTGCTGGAAGACTCGGAGATAAAGTTTACAATAGCATATGATTGACCTTCCTGCAATTCAACTTACAGTCTTAATAATGAACTATGGTATCACAATTTACAAGAATGGAGTCTTGCAGTTCCCGTTCATGCATGGTATAAGTTCCATGGTCTTACATTCTTTCCAGAATTCTTCCTTTTGATTATAGAGAGAATTGTTCTTTTAGAATATCTGGACTTGTATTTATCTTATCTAAACATTTAACAGGAAAACATCATAAAGTAAATAATATCTACTCCACTCTAGGTGGTCATAACTAAATAGGATATCGCTGAGAGAAGGTGAGCTAAAGAGAACTAGATTAAAGGGAGGTGGGGAGGGGGGATATGATGTGACGACATATCTCCTCTTTTTTTGTCTATATGATTCATCTATCAGTCTGTGTTATATGTATTTTAAGGAGTAAAGTCGGTTGTGATCATATAAACCACCTTGAGTAACATTTCCTTGAGTGTTCACATCATTAGGGCTCACTTAGTTATCCAGTAATACCATACCGCTTGGACCGTGTCTCTGTTGTCTAGGGTATTTGATGCCATCTCATACATAGTATATGTATGATTAATTTTATTATATATTTCCGTCCAGGTGGGGCTCCCTGTTTTCCAGTACCTAGCTATACACGTCCTTGTGATTGTGCATAGGATTCTGAAAAATGTGTTGATGTGTTTATTGTATATGTTTATATGTTCGTGTAGGAGGGCCTGTTGTATTGTGAGCTCAATATTTTCGCCTAGGATTTGACTAAGGAAGGTAGATAGATGTCTCCAAATTCCTCTGATTTCTCTGCAATCCCACCACATATGTCTATACGTTCCTACTTCCCCACATCCTCTGTAGCAATAGATATTTCCTTGTGCGTGCATGTGAGCAGTTCTCGTGGGTGTTAAGTACCAGCGGTAAATGGTTTTAGTAACATTTTCTTTAAGGTCTACACTTATAAGTCCCTTCTCTGCGTTCTGAAATATTGTTTCCCATTCCTTAGTGTCTTTACAAATATGTAGTTCCTTTTCCCACGCCACCATAGTTGATGTTTTTGTGTTGTTCTGTGTAGCTTGTATGGCTATGTATAGGATGGAGATAGCATGTTTATCGCGGTCTGCTGATTTACAGAAGAGTTCTATTGTGGTGGTGTTGCTTTCTCTCGGGTTTTTCATATATGCTTGCATAGCTGATTGTATTTGTAAATAAAGATACCAGTGCAATTTCAGTGGGTGTATTACAGTCTGAAGTTGATTAAATGGCATCACATTTCCACCCTCTAAATAATCCGCTACTCTGTATAAGCCCTTATTTTCCCATTTTTTAATTTGAGTTCTGAGTTCATTAGGCAGTATGAATCTTAGTGGCATGTATAGGGAGTGTTGTGGGAGTAATTTGTATTTAATTCTCGCACGTTTCCAGGTAGTCACTATGAGATTTTCAGTGTAAGGTCTTAGTGTCTCTTTAGTGGTTTGTGTTTTCTCTGGGTCCCAGATAATTGTATCACTTTCACTCCACCCACCTAGATTCGCTTCCAAATTAGGCCATACAATCTCTTTAGATCTCTTCAGTAATAAGACGTCTTGCGCTAATCTAGCAGCGTTATAGTAATCTATTAAATTAGGGGCCCCAATACCTCCCAGTTTTTTGTGTCTATTTAAAATTGATTTTGCTATCCTATTCGTTTTGTTACCTCTAATGAATGTTTGAATCTCCTTTTGTAATAGTTCTAGGTCTGTTTTCACTATTTTGATGGGTAGGGTTCTAAATAAATACAATATCCTCGGTAGAGCATTCATTTTAACCGCCGCTACTCTTCCCAACCACGAGAAATTAAAACCCTTCCATTTCAATAGATCTTTTTTAATTTGTTTAAATAATGGGATGTAATTTACTTTGTAAAGCTGTGTGGGACAGTTAGGGAGGTGGATTCCTAGGTATTTGAGAGAATGGTTCATCCATCTAAAGTTAAAATTGGACTCTATCAGAGTCTGAGTCTGTCTGGGGATCGCTATGGGGAGGGCTTCACATTTTTCTGCATTGATTTTGAAACCTGAAATAGCGGCAAAGGTCGCTAGGGTTTGGTATAAGTTAGGCAGCGATATCAGTGGATTTGTTAAAGTCAAGAGTATATCGTCCGCAAAAAGGGACAGCTTATATTCCATTTTATTGATCTTAACTCCCGTTATATCCACCTGCGAGCGTATTTTGGCTGCTAATGGCTCTATGCACAGGGCAAAGAGCAACGGGGACAGGGGACACCCCTGTCTAGTCCCATTACGAATTGGGAAGGATTTAGATTTATAACCCGCCGATGATACTTGCGCTCCTGGGGAGGAATAAATGGCTTTCAATGCTTTAATGAGTGTTCCCTGAAACCCCATCTTGTGTAATATTAGGAACATATAGTCCCAATCAATTCGGTCAAACGCCTTCTCCGCATCCAACGATAGGAGCAGAGAAGGCGTCCGTGTCTCTCTCATGGTTTGAATTAAGTTGGTGACTCTACGTATATTGTCTGGGGCTTCTCTACCTTTAATAAAACCCACTTGGTCTGGATGGACCAAGTGGGGTAGGATATGTTTAAGTCTGTTAGCTATTATCTTTGTAAAAATTTTAAGGTCTTGATTGATGAGGGATATTGGGCGATAGCTTTGACATTTTTTGTGATCCTTTCCGGGCTTGGGAATTACTACGATTTTAGCAGCTAACAGGTCAGGAGGAATATCCCCTCCCTCCATGATATAGTTACAGAATTTAATGAGGTGTGGGATCAATGCTGATTTAAAGAGCTTATAATACTCTCCCGGAAAACCATCCGGGCCTGCAGCTTTTCCTGGTTTAAGATCTTTAATAGCCCCTATCACTTCTATAGTGGATATGGGTGCATTCAATATATCTCTTTGTTCGTTAGATATGGTTTGTAATAAATTGTGGGTGAAAAACTCTGAGATGAGTTTCTCTGTCTCCTTGTTATGTAGGACCTTTCTCCCGTCATATAATTCACCATAAAATGTCGCAAAAGTATCTACTATTTCCTGTGGGTGTGAGGTTAATTTGTTGTTTGGTGTCTCAATGTGGGCGATCGTTGAAGCTCTATTTCGTTCTCTAATTTTGTATGCCATATACCTATCAGGTTTGTTTGAAAATATAAAGTATTGTGCCTGAAGTTTCTGGATGGATCTAGTGGCTTGGGTTTGAAGGAGTGTGGCTAACGCTGTTTTTTTAGATTGGAGAGTTTGTTGAATTGCCTTTGTTTTAGTGAGCCTGTGTTGTCTTTCTAAATCCTCAATTTCTGTGTGCAGCTGTTTCAGGTTTTGTCTGTACTTCCTGATCTTCAGTGTTTTTTCTTTAATTAGTATCCCTCTTAAAACTGCCTTATGAGCTGCCCAGACAATTCCAGGATTAGAAACCGTGTCTGTGTTTATGTTCCAGTATTCTGCTAATAATTTAAGTGTGCTGTCATATGTCTGGGGGTCACTAACATAAGTTTTGTCAAAGGTCCATGTTTTACTTCTATTCGGATCGCTCAATCCCTCCACCTGTAAGGTAATGATCGAGTGATCAGACCATACGCATGCATGAATCTGAGAGTTGCTTAATAAAGGCTGCAAAACCTGGCTGACCCAAATGTAGTCTAACCTAATATAGGATTTATGTGCTGCTGAGTAGAAGGTAGGATCGTTGGTTAAGCCATAAAGAGTGGTCCAGGTCTCTATCAGGGAGTGAGGCAAAAGACTGTCCTTAATTGATTTAACAATACGGTTGTGTCTAGCCTGTTTATGAGATAGGGGTTTAACATCTGTTGGATTAATGGGTCTCATAGTGATATTGAAATCCCCTGCTAAAAATATTTTGGTATGGGACCATTGTGTGAGTAAATGTGAAATGTGTTGAAAGAAGCTGTGTTGATTTTCATTCGGTGCATAGATATTGCAGAGTGTGATTTCCAAGTCTGAAATTCGCCCTTTAACTATGAGATATCTCCCTTCATTATCTGCAATTATATCATCTTGTATAAAGTTCAGTGAGGAGTGTATAAGTATGGATGTACCTCTTTTTTTAGAAGTTGTAGTTGAGTGATAATGGGTGGTGAAATATTTTGCCCAATATTTCGGGATTTTTCCTTTAAGGAAATGGGTCTCCTGTAGGAATAGGATGTTAGCGTGTAATGAGGTGTATTGTGACATTGCCATTTTTCTTTTTACGTCTGTGTTTAAGCCCCTCACATTGTGGGACAGTATCTTTATGTTAGGGGTCATTTTGTTATATTTAGGTGTGTGTGCTGCAGGGTTATGTGTATTACCTGGTGATCTCTGCTCCGGTACAATATTCTTAGAGTGTGTGAGCAGTCTGAGTTAAACTTGGTGGTCTGTGTCATGTCGTCATTGGGAATGGGGAGGGAACTGAAAAGAAAACATAATGTCAATAACATAAATAACAATAATCTGAAATCCTCGGTATGAGGTTTTTTCAGGAATAACTTACAACATATTATTAGCATGAACCTGTAAACAAGAAAATACTGTACATAGGGGGGGTATATCCCCACAACATCTTATAACCATTGTTTTTATCTCGCATCATGAAGTCACTAGGAGCAGGTAACATTGAAAAGGTGTTTACATTAAATTGGAGGTTAGAAAGTCTTCGCCTCCAGACAGTCCGAGGACAATCTGGATTACTCCCATCCTCTACTTTTCATCTACTCCCAGTTATCATTCATGCAACGAGGTTTATGAAAGATAAAAAATAAATAGCTGCAGTCCTACTTTGTTTGTAGTTTAGATTAGGAGACTTTTCCCTTTGTTTCTTTTATCTTTTGTTTCTTATGATTGATTGCCTGCCACTTTGAAGGATCTGGGCGTCTGTCTGTGTCTTTGTTCTTCGCCGGGGTTGATATCGTGTTTGAGATGGTAGGAGTTTCTAGATTCAATATACTACATATCTCTGGTATATCTTCTGGTTCTTTGAGTGTGATAGTCTTAGAGTCTTTCATGATATGTAGGGCAAATGGAAAACCCCATCTATATAAGATCTGGTGTTTTCTAAGTAGGCTTGTAAGAGGACGTAGGGCTCCTCTCCTCTGTAGAGTTTTGACGCTAAGGTCCTGATAAAATTGGATTACATTGCCTTGATATTTATATGTTGGGTTCTTTCTTGCTGCTTGCAGGATTTTTTCTTTATCCGGAAAGAATGTTAATTTGGTGATAATGTCTCTTGGAGGTAGACCTGGTTTGGGTTTTGGTTTTAGCGCTCTATGAGCTCTTTCTATGTGAAAAATGTAATCAGCTGGAGAATTTGTAATCTGGGTGAATAGCTGAGTAAGGTAGGCTAGTATCTCTGATTGAGTCACTTCTTCTGGAACTCCTTTGAGACGGATATTATTCCTCCTACTTCTATTCTCTAAATCCTCCATTTTGTCTTGGAGTTCTTCCAGTGTCTGTTGTTGTGTAGAGATAGTTTGAGACATTTCATCCATTTGGTCCACCATGGAATCTTTTTGATCTTCCAGTGTCTCTATCCTATTACCCATCTCCATTAGGTCTGATTTAATTTCAGATAGACTGCTGGTTACTGAGGTGTGTATAGAGTCAATTTTTTCCCACAATTTTTCGAAATTATCTGCAATGTCTTTTTTAGACACCAGGTTTCTGAGGTCGGCTTTTGTTAATGGACTTTTGTCTTGGTGTTGTTGTTGCAAATCAGTGTCAGATTCTTCGTCCATTTCTGTTTCCAGAGTGGATTTGGTTGTTGAAGCAGGCTTAAAGAATTGAGACACAGCTGTAGATTTTATTGTTTTATCCCCTTTAGTGGATCTTTTGGAAGTCATCTTAGTGGTGGTCAGGATTAGATAAGTCAAGTAAGAAGGTTATGAAGTTATGAAGAGTTCAGGCCTCCTTTATTGGTTACAGAGGCTTATTCTTGCTGAGCAATGAGCTGCGGGGTATTTAATCTAATAATGGATCTGGTCTGGTCCTTATGTTTCTTTAAAAGTTGTAGACCGGCAGACAATCTATATATAGTGAAACTTGAGGTATATTTTGTTATTGCAGCATATAGGAAGTTACATCGATGTTGTTTTCATTATGACAGCTAGAGATTGATTCCCCCTGTACAGATTAGGGTGTTTTTCACATTCTGATCGAGGAAATTATTGACCTATCAATTCCCCAATATTGCTTATCAAATGATTTTCAGGGAGTGCGGGTATTTAGTGGTTTCCCTCTCCCCAGGGAATTTATCCTCACAGGATGATCACGGAGAAGGGTAAAGGGGGTATGACCTGCCACCACACAGGGCTGACAGGAAAGGGGGGGGGAGAGGGTGGTGAGAGAAGGAAAAAAAAAAAAAAAAAAACACTGGGTAAAAGTCAGAGAAAGTCTCTTCTGCAGGTCTGCAACAATAAAGTAGTTAGCTACTACAAAAACACCTGTTTGCTTGTTAAAGTGTGCAAGAATCAAGTAGTGGGCCCAAAGGGGTTAATGGGTTCTTAGAATGTCTGTGAGGTCTTATTTGCAAAAGATTGGGAGCTCTATGCTATGACTTCACTTCTGTGACCTTTTATTTTGCGTTTCTATGTCCCAGTGTTTGGCGTTAGTGACGAAAATGTTGAGCGTGATTTGCACCGCTTGTTTGTTTTTTTTTTTTATAAACAGCTCTGTATTTGCTAGGGCTGTCAGCTGATTTATGAGGCAATTGCAAAGTGTAAAAGTCTCTTCATAAACCCCCAGAGCGAGTTCAGAGTTAATATCCACTGGTCATACGTCTTTCTGTTTAACCTGCAGGCTCTGGAGGGTTCACTAACTATAAGTGCTTTGTGTTGTCACCTCTCTCCTTGCAGCGTCTTGCCCCTTAGCTAACTGTGTTCTGTCTTCCGGGTTCACTCTGCTGCTGTCTGTGACGTCAATCGGCAATGGCGGTTTTTCGCGCCTTTTTACCGCTGTCTTTAATTTAAAGTTTGCTCAGCTACAAATGTGTCCCCCAGTGTCCCTCTGACTCACCGGCACTCTCGGTCACTGTTTAGATGCCTCAGGGGAGAAGTTGCTTGCGGGACCTCTGGATTCCGGTCCGCCCGATGGTCACCTGCGGTCTCAGCTCAAAGTGCGCATTCAGTGTTAGGGAGAAAACACCAATCTCTCTTGTTATCACTGCTGCAGATCTTCCGGTCACCACCGAAAGATAAAATACCCCTGGGAAAGGTGTTCTGGTGTCTCTGAGCAACTATTATATTATTTTCTTGCAGGAGCTCTCTCACACCACGTCTGCCCTGCTCTTAGGCTAGCTCCGCCCCCCCTAATCTGATTATTTTAAAGGGACATGAAACATTTTTTTTTTCATGATTCAGATAATGTGTTTTGTTCTCTTGGTATTCTTTGTTGAAAAGCATGCCTAGGTATGCCCATGAGCTGCTGATTGGTGGCTGCACATAAATGTCTCATATTATTGGCTCACCCATGTGCATTGCTGCTTCTTCAACAAAGGATACCAAGTGAATGAAACAAATTAGATGATAGAAGTAAATTGGAAAGTTGTTGAAAATTGTATGTTCTATTTAAATCATGAAAGAAAATTATTGGGTTTCATGACCCTTTAAGGACATTGTGAAGATTTCATGTGAAACAGATAATGTAACATGTGGGGTCCAAACCTTTATTCATATTTTGGGATGTAAAGTTCTCCATGGATAATGATTCTGCTGTTGGTTGTCAGGTGTAAGACATGCCCAAGTACCTATTACTACTATTGTATTTGTTACTGATCATGTGACTTTAGCAGATCTTTTTTAATTTCTTCACTGCCATCTCCTTCATTTAAAGGGCCACTAAAGTCAAATTTAAAGTTTCACGGCTTAGATAAATCATGCAATTTACAAACACTTTCAAATATACTTCCATTATCAAAACTTCACACTTTCTGAGACTCCAGCTCTTAGTGAGCATGTGCAAAAGTTCCCAATATACATATATACATTTTGTAATGGGCTGATAGCTGTCACATGATACAGGGAGAGGGAAAATTTGATTCATTTTGAAAATTTCCAGAAAATATTCTGTTGCTCATATTGAATTTAAAGTACGTGCTATTAGATGTCTTTTTTATTGTTATTCCTGTGTTTCCCTTCCCCAAGCTCAACATGGAAACAGATATTTAACCCCTGTTTTAAAGCAACAATTTACAGATTATGGATTAGATTACAAGTGGATTGCAAATTTATAGTGCACGATAAATAACCAGCCTTTACAAGTGGCTGGTTATTGATACCGCAAGCGCATGGTAGCAATTAGCGCTCAAAAAATTAATCAGAGGTCAGAGATCTGGTCAATTTTTTTAAAAGTGCTCTAACTGCCCCCCCCAAAAATGTGTGTAGTGCCTTATCAATTAATGTTTAAATTACTGCACTAGGCAGTTTTTGTGGGGTGTTAGAAATAAAACAGCACTGAAAGTGCCTTTACATTGTGGTCTATGGGAACTGTGCATTCCCTGTAAATATATATGTATATGCTTATGTACATATATATTTATGTGTTAATATGTGTATTATTATACACACATATTAATTAACACATAAATATATATAAGCATATATTTAAATTTGTTGCCCATCGATGCGCAACTTACCCCCTTCACTTCGCTTAGGTTCTATGCCGTATATGACGACATCAGAATGAGGCTCCCATTGAAGCCCATGGAAGCGCGCTCTTGTGAGTGTAATGCTTCCGTGCATTGCACCTAACTCGTAATAGCAGCGCACATTTTCGTACACTAGCATTACAAAGTGGATCACAAATATCACTTTAGTGTAAGCCATATTTTGCGCTCCATTCATAATCGAGCCCAATATGTATTAAGCCTTGTTTACTTTATTTATTTTTCCAAGTTACTTGTATTGTTGGCTGTACAGAAGAGAATAAAAAAAACTGAAAAAGATAAAAGTTCAACAAAATTGCACATCAAGGCAAACTAGGTACAGTTTATGGAATAAGCAATAGGCGCCTATATCCAGTCTAACAGAAGATAAATTTAAGAAGTCTCATTATCAGTGGTCATAGCTGTGCTTCGGTTGAATTTATAATCTAAAGTAAGAAAAAAACCTTGAACCTGAATGATGCAGCTACATTCACAAACTGCTCTAAAAAGAAAATGATCCAAACCTTTTTTGAAATTAAAAGACCTGGCAGGTGTCAAATGTCACCCTTGACTGCATCCTTGACATGGTAAACAACCCTTAAACAATAATAATTCACTTGGTTATCTGTCCTGCATTCAAGATAGAAAATTCACATATCTCCATCATAGTAATGAGTAACAGGCTGTTCCAGGGATTAATGTATAACTGTATTTGACAGATCAAGCATGCTTAAATCAATTTTCTTTGTTCAGAAAGAAAAGTGCTACGGCAATCATGATTCATGACAATGTCTCGTTTCATATTTAATTCTGAACATTTATCTTGAAAGGCTTTTTCTGCAAACCATTTTATACCTTTACAAGATGGCCATTTAAGCAACCTATTGCTGGAGATTTCTGTCTGTTCCCTCTGCTTGGTTTATTGTTAAACTATGTAGTTATTAAATCTAATCAATCTATAAGATTTACTATCAATGCAATCACTTTGCTAAATGCAAAAAATAACCTGCTGTATTTACTGTAATGTAGGGATATTTTGATAATGTTACCCAATGTTTTATTGCATATACTGTACAAAAATGTTTTCTAATATCCAGTATGATATGCTTTATCTATCTATGATGAGAAGGATTCTCCCATGTCTTTATAAACTCTTAGGGAATATAAATGTCAGTAGTTTTTGTTTGCAGTACAACAGATTTTCTATTTTCCTAGAAACTCCCCTGGAATCCACTCTCCTGAAAAGGTCAGAATGCCTGTTTCTTGCATAACACTCCTCTTTAATTAACTCAAAACTACAAACTTACTATTATCCCTCACCTTGATCCCTCTCTTCCTATAGCACACACTGCTATGATTAACACAGAACTTAAATGTTTATTAACTCCTCTCACTTGTACCTCTCCCTCCTGTTAAACCATACTGTAAGCTTCCTACAGCTTTTGTTTGATGATTACATAAGTACAGACTCTCTATTGCTCGCATCTTAATCACCTTCTTACAACACACTGCTCTAGATGACAAAAAACTACAGACTATTATCACCTCTAACCTTCATCTCTCTCTCTTGCAAATTCCAGACTGCCACCTTCCTACATTACACACTCTTGCAATTAATACAATTCCTTCTCTTCCTCCTCATTAACCTTCCCGTCTATGCACTTTTATATATAGAAAGATACTTGTCCCAAGTAATAATGACCTGCAAGTCACAAAACTTAGGCAATTGCAATACTTGTTATATCTTATATCCCTCTAATATCTTTTGATATCTTTAACTTATTTATTATTTAATTTAATATACATTTTATTCTACTACACATAGCTCCTTATTTTATTCTACTACACATAGATCCTTATTTTATATGTCACTCTCCACTCATCTGCACTCAACCGAACCTCTGTTTACTTTCTTCAAATTACTTTAAGTCCCCCCTATTTTTGATTGCAAACATGCATAAAGATTTACTTACTATGATTTGGTTCTATTCTTAGCTTCCTTGTTGCCAGCCCAGGATCCAACCCACTCCCAGGAACTGCCTATAATATAGCTCCCTTCTTCACCAAATGGAAGACCCAGGATACCCCCAAATTCAACTTTATTAACAGAGCAGTTGGGGACAAAATAATTTACACAACTCTGTTGCTCTATATCCAACTTCTTTGATGCAGACTATGGCACATAGGTATAAACTGATGTTTCTTTCATGTAATTAGCAAGAGTCCATGAGCTAGTGACGTATGGGATATACATTCCTACCAGGAGGGGCAAAGTTTCCCAAACCTCAAAATGCCTATAAATACACCCCTCACCACACCCACAAATCAGTTTTACAAACTTTGCCTCCTATGGAGGTGGTGAAGTAAGTTTGTGCTAGATTCTACGTTGATATGCGCTCCGCAGCAGGTTGGAGCCCGGTTTTCCTCTCAGCGTGCAGTGAATGTCAGAGGGATGTGAGGAGAGTATTGCCTATTTGAATTCAATGATCTCCTTCTACGGGGTCTATTTCATAGGTTCTCTGTTATCGGTCGTAGAGATTCATCTCTTACCTCCCTTTTCAGATCGACGATATACTCTTATATATACCATTACCTCTACTGATTCTCGTTTCAGTACTGGTTTGGCTTTCTACTACATGTAGATGAGTGTCCTGGGGTAAGTAAGTCTTATTTTCTGTGACACTCTAAGCTATGGTTGGGCACTTTTATATAAAGTTCTAAATATATGTATTCAAACATTTATTTGCCTTGACTCAGGATGTTCAACGTTCCTTATTTTCAGACAGTCAGTTTCATATTTGGGATAATGCATATGAATAAATCAATTTTTTTCTTACCTTAAAATTTGACTTTTTTCCCTGTGGGCTGTTAGGCTCGCGGGGGCTGAAAATGCTTCATTTTATTGCGTTATTCTTGGGGCAGACTTTTTTGGCGCAAATTTTTTTTCTGTTTCCGGCGTCATACGTGTCGCCGGAAGTTGCGTCATTTTTTACGTTTTTTTTGCGCCAAAAGTGTCGGCGTTCCGGATGCGGCGTCATTTTTGGCGCCAAATAATGTGGGCGTCTTTTTTGGCGATAAAAAATCTGGGTGTCACTATTGTCTCCACATTATTTAAGTCTCATTATTTATTGCTTCTGGTTGCTAGAAGCTTGTTCACTGGCATTTTTTCCCATTCCTGAAACTGTAATTTAAGGAATTTGATCAATTTTGCTTTATATGTTGTTTTTTCTATTACATATTGCAAGATGTCCCAGATTGACACTGAGTCAGAAGATACTTCTGGAAAAACGCTGCCTGGTGCTGGATCTACCAAAGTTAAGTGTATCTGCTGTAAACTTGTGGTATCTATTCCTCCAGCTGTTGTTTGTAATGAATGTCATGACAAACTTGTTAATGCAGATAATATTTCCTTTAGTAATGTTACATTACCTGTTGCTGTTCCATCAACATCTAATACTCAGAGTGTTCCTGTTAACATAAGAGATTTTGTTTCTAAATCCATTAAGAAGGCTATGTCTGTTATTCCTCCTTCTAGTAAACGTAAAAGGTCTTTTAAAACTTCTAATTTTTCAGATGAATTTTTAAATGAACATCATCATTCTGATTCTGATAATGGTTCCTCTGGTTCAGAGGATTCTGTCTCAGAGGTTGATGCTGATAAATCTTCATATTTATTCAAAATGGAATTTATTCGTTCTTTACTTAAAGAAGTCTTAATTGCATTAGAAATAGAGGATTCTGGTCCTCTTGATACTAAATCTAAACCTTTAAATAAGGTTTTTAAATCTCCTGTAATTATTCCAGAAGTTTTTCCTGTCCCTGATGCTATTTCTGAAGTAATCTGCAGGGAATGGAATAATTTGGGTAATTCATTTACTCCTTCTAAACGTTTTAAGCAATTATATCCTGTGCCATCTGACAGATTAGAATTTTGGGACAAAATTCCTAAAGTTGATGGGGCTGTCTCTACTCTTGCTAAACGTACTACTATTCCTACGGCAGATAGTACTTCCTTTAAGGATCCTTTAAATAGGAAGATTGAATCCTTTCTAAGAAAAGCTTACTTATGTTCAGGTAATCTTCTTAGACCTGCTATATCTTTAGCGGATGTTGCTGCAGCTTCAACTTTTTGGTTAGAAGCTTTAGCGCAACAAGTAACAGATCATAATTCTCATAGCATTGTTAATCTTCTTCAACATGCTAATAACTTTATTTGTGATGCCATCTTTGATATCATTAGAGTTGATGTCAGGTATATGTCTCTAGCTATTTTAGCTAGAAGAGCTTTATGGCTTAAAACTTGGAATGCTGATATGTCTTCTAAGTCAACTTTGCTTTCCCTTTCTTTCCAGGGTAATAAATTATTTGGTTCTCAGTTGGATTCTATTATCTCAACTTTTACTGGAGGGAAAGGAACTTTTTTACCACAGGATAAAAAATCTAAAGGTAAATTTAGGTCTAATAATCGTTTTCGTTCCTTTCGTCACAATAAGGAACAAAAGCCTGATCCTTCACCCACAGGAGCGGTATCAGTTTGGAAACCATCTCCAGTCTGGAATAAATCCAAGCCTTTTAGAAAACCAAAGCCAGCTCCCAAGTCCACATGAAGGTGCGGCCCTCATTCCAGCCCAGCTGGTAGGGGGCAGATTACGATTTTTCAAAGAAATTTGGATCAATTCAATTCACAATCTTTGGATTCAAAACATTGTTTCAGAAGGGTATAGAATTGGCTTCAAGATAAGGCCTCCTGCAAAGAGATTTTTTCTTTCCCGTGTCCCAATAAATCCAGCGAAGGCTCAAGCATTTCTGAAATGTGTTTCAGATCTAGAGTTGGCTGGAGTAATTATGCCAGTTCCAGTTCTGGAACAGGGGCTGGGGTTTTATTCAAATCTCTTCATTGTACCAAAGAAGGAGAATTCCTTCAGACCAGCTCTGGATCTAAAAATATTGAATTGTTATGTAAGGATACCAACATTCAAAATGGTAACTATAAGGACTATCCTGCCTTTTGTTCAGCAAGGGCATTATATGTCCACAATAGATTTACAGGATGCATATCTGCATATTCCGATTCATCCAGATCACTATCAGTTTCTGAGATTCTCTTTCCTAGACAAGCATTACCAGTTTGTGGCTCTGCCGTTTGGCCTAGCAACAGCTCCAAGAATTTTTACAAAGGTTCTCGGTGCCCTTCTGTCTGTAATCAGAGAACAGGGTATTGTGGTATTTCCTTATTTGGACGATATCTTGGTACTTGCTCAGTCTTCACATTTAGCAGAATCTCATACGAATCGACTTGTGTTGTTTCTTCAAGATCATGGTTGGAGGATCAATTTACCGAAAAGTTCATTGATTCCTCAGACAAGGGTAACCTTTTTAGGTTTCCAGATAGATTCAGCGTCCATGACTCTGTCTCTGACAGACAAGAGACATCTAAAATTGATCTCAGCTTGTCGAAACCTTCAATCACAATCATTCCCTTCGGTAGCCTTATGCATGGAAATTCTAGGTCTTATGACTGCTGCATCGGACGCGATCCCCTTTGCTCGTTTTCACATGCGACCTCTTCAGCTCTGTATGCTGAACCAGTGGTGCAGGGATTACACAAAGATATCTCAATTAATATCTTTAAAACCGATTGTACGACACTCTCTGACGTGGTGGACAGATCACCATCGTTTAGTTCAGGGGGCTTCTTTTGTTCTTCTGACCTGGACCGTAATTTCAACAGATGCAAGTCTGACAGGTTGGGGAGCTGTTTGGGGGTCTCTGACAGCACAAGGGGTCTGGGAATCTCAGGAGGTGAGATTACCAATCAATATTTTGGAACTCCGTGCAATTTTCAGAGCTCTTCAGTCATGGCCTCTTCTAAAGAGAGAATCGTTCATTTGTTTTCAGACAGACAATGTCACAACTGTGGCATATATCAATCATCAAGGAGGGACTCACAGTCCTCTGGCTATGAAAGAAGTATCTCGAATACTGGTATGGGCGGAATCCAGCTCCTGTCTAGTTTCTGCGGTTCATATCCCAGGTATAGACAATTGGGAAGCGGATTATCTCAGTCGCCAAACGTTACATCCGGGCGAATGGTCTCTTCACCCAGAGGTATTTCTTCAGATTGTTCAAATGTGGGGACTTCCAGAAATAGATCTGATGGCTTCTCATCTAAACAAGAAACTTCCCAGGTATCTGTCCAGATCCAGGGATCCTCAAGCGGAAGCAGTGGATGCATTGTCACTTCCTTGGAAGTATCATCCTGCCTATATCTTTCCGCCTCTAGTTCTTCTTCCAAGAGTAATCTCCAAGATTCTGAAGGAATGCTCGTTTGTTCTGCTGGTGGCTCCAGCATGGCCTCACAGGTTTTGGTATGCGGATCTTGCCAACCGTGGACTCTTCCGTTAAGACCAGACCTTCTGTCGCAAGGTCCTTTTTTTCCATCAGGATCTCAAATCCTTAAATTTAAAGGTATGGAGATTGAACGCTTGATTCTTAGTCAAAGAGGTTTCTCTGACTCTGTGATTAATACTATGTTACAGGCTCGTAAATCTGTATCTAGGAAGATATATTATAGAGTCTGGAAGACTTACATTTCTTGGTGTCTTTCTCATCATTTTTCCTGGCATTCTTTTAGAATTCCGAGAATTTTACAGTTTCTTCAGGATGGTTTGGATAAAGGTTTGTCTGCAAGTTCCTTGAAAGGACAAATCTCTGCTCTTTCTGTTCTTTTTCACAGAAAGATTGCTAATCTTCCTGATATTCATTGTTTTGTACAAGCTTTGGTTCGTATAAAACCTGTCATTAAGTAAATTTCTCCTCCTTGGAGTTTGAATTTGGTTCTGGGGGCTCTTAAAGCTCCTCCTTTTGAACCTATGCATTCATTGGGCATTAAATTACTTTCTTGGAAAGTTTTGTTTCTTTTGGCCATCTCTTCTGCTAGAAGAGTTTCTGAATTATCTGCTCTTTCTTGTGAGTCTCCTTTTCTGATTTTTCATCAGGATAAGGCGGTGTTGTGAACTTCTTTTAAATTTTTACCTAAGGTTGTGAATTCTAACAACATTAGTAGAGAAATTGTGGTTCCTTCATTATGTCCTAATCCTAAGAATTCTAAGGAGAGATCATTGCATTCTTTGGATGTAGTTAGAGCTTTGAAATATTATGTTGAAGCTACTAAGAATTTCCGAAAGACTTCTAGTCTATTTGTTATCTTTTCTGGTTCTAGGAAAGGTCAGAAGGCCTCTGCCATTTCTTTAGCATCTTGGTTGAAATCTTTAATTCATCATGCTTATGTCGAGTCGGGTAAAACTCTGCCTCAAAGGATTACAGCTCATTCTACTAGGTCAGTTTCTACTTCCTGGGCGTTTAGGAATGAAGCTTGGGGTTGATCAGATTTGCAAAGCAGCAACTTGGTCTTCTTTGCATACTTTTACTAAGTTCTACCATTTTGATGTGTTTTCTTCTTCTGAAGCAGTTTTTGGTAGAAAAGTACTTCAGGCAGCTGTTTCAGTTTGATTCTTCTGCTTATAATTTCAGTTTTTTTTTTTTTTTCATTATAAGATTTAAACTTTATTTTGGGTGTGGATTATTTTCAGCGGAATTGGCTGTCTTTATTTTATCCCTCCCTCTCTAGTGACTCTTGCGTGGAAGATCCACATCTTGGGTAGTCATTATCCCATACGTCACTAGCTCATGGACTCTTGCTAATTACATGAAAGAAAACATAATTTATGTAAGAACTTACCTGATAAATTTATTTCTTTCATTTTTTTTTTTTTTTTTAAATATTTTTATTTTGAGCATACAAAAAAGAAAAAGTACAACAAACAGAGAGAGGGTACAGAGTCATGAACTTCTCCAGCTTAGACTTTTTAACACATTGTAAAAAGGAAAAAAACAGAAAAAAAATTACATTTACAAGTCTCTGTTCTCCCAGGACGAATAATAGTCCATATCTCTATCTCTCTCTCAAGATTTCCATGGCTCAATTTTCCATTTTCTATTGTTTGAAATACCATATCATCGATACCAGATATACAAATACCCACAAAATTTACACCGCAATTAGTTTACCTTTACAATTTTGATGAACAGTGTATCTTAATATTTTTCCACTAATCGCATCCTATTCACCCAAAAATTGCAATACCTCAGTGAAAAATAAATCTTATCTTTCTTTACTCCCTTCTTTATTTCTTTTCTTCCCTTCTTTTTTGGAACTTCCCCAATCAAAAAAATAACAAAACCCAACAACACCCAAAAAAAAAAAAAAATAAAAAAAAAAAAAATGCAAGGGAAAAAAAAAAAAAAAAAAAATGTTTGCTACTCTCTCTCCCTCTCCCCATCCCCCCCGGGCCCCCCCCCCATCCACCCGCCTGCCTTATATTTCCATGATTATTCTGTTTAGTTTAGCCATTGTATAGGTAATACTTCTGCTGCAATTAATTCAATAAATGGAACCGTATTTCTAAGTGGCTCTGTAAATTGTATTTGTTGCTCTATTGGCCATGAACAAATATACTTCTTCCATTTCTTGAAAAATTTTATAAATGTTTTTCGGGCATCCACTCTCAAGTTGTGTCTTTCAATAATCATCTGTAACTTTATGTTGTTAACTAGTTCACTTAAACTGGGAGCTTGTTTATTTTTCCATGTCTTAAATATTACATTGCGTGCAAGTAAAATCACAATATTCAGTAGTTGCCTGTCCCCCACTTTCTCCTTGTGGCACAAAAAGAATATTGCTGTGGAGTCTAATACCACCTTGTCACTGAGATATTTATTAACCCAAAATTGTACCTTTAACCAGTATTGTTGTACCTTGGGGCAACTCCAAAGGCAATGTAATATATTATGACCCTATCTTCACTGCATTTATGGCACACATTTTGTTGTGTGGTTACCCATTTACTCATTCTTTCCGGTGTTAAGTAATAGTTATTTATTAACTTGCGTTGTGATTCTCTCAGATTGACCCTGTCTGTGGTCTCTTCTGCTCTTTTAATACTACTTGTTATGTCCTCTTCTTGTATATTACCAAAATATTTCATGAGTTGGTGTTTCAGTTTATTTATATGTTGTTGTCCTATATTTTTCAGTATCTGCTGGTACCAGTATGATATTGATCTAAAGCCTGCCTTATATAATTTTAAACCTGCCTCCGTAAACTCTTGCCCCCAGTCCGTCCCATGTTCACTGTTTTTTGTTTCTATGTAGTGGCGAGTTTGTAGGTATGCAAAAAAATTCTTCGCCGGGAGTCTATATTCTGTTGCTAAATTTTCATATGTTTTAATCCCGGTGTTATCCAACATCTTTAGTTGTACAAATTCTTTAATACCTTTTTCCTGCCATTCCTGGAATACTATATTCTGAAACCCTGGTTGAAAATCCACGCACCCGATTATTGGTAATATTTTAGAGACCTGGTAATTTTGTCTTAAGATTTTACAATACTTCTGCCATGCGAGCACTACATTTGAACATGTTAGTAAATTGCTGATATTACTTGGTAAATTCTTGTGTGGGCAGTGTAATATGGCTTTTAAATTGAATGGTTTAACCATTTCTGCTTCCAACTTATAATATGTGACATAGTTTGATTCTGTGAGCCAGTCAAGGCCAAACTTTACTAGGGTAACAATATTGTAGTATTTGATACTTGGTAAGGCAAATCCCCCTGCTTGCTTATTTTGTATTAATTTTTCCATTGACATACGCCCTTTCTTCTTCCCCCAAATAAACCTTCCACATGCCCTGTTATATTTATCCAGATCCTTTCTAGAAATAAAAATGGGAAGATTTTGCATCAAAAACAGTATTTTTGGAAAGAAGATTGTTTTTAACAGCATAACCCTAGCGGATAGGGATAGATAGTACATGTTCCATTTGTCTAAATCTAGTTGTATATTATCAAAAATATCTCTATAATTTAACTGGTACCATTCTCTGGGGTCCCTGCTTATTCTAATTCCCAGATAATTAATATAGTTTACTTCCTTGAATATGCAGTTTCGACTATATCTGTTTTTTTCCACCCACATGAGTTCTGATTTATTAGGGTTAATTTTGTATCCTGTAAAGGAACTAAACTTGCCTATAATTCCCAGCACCAACGGGATACTACTAACAGTATCTTTTAAAAACAATAATATGTCGTCAGCATATAAAGATATCGTCATTTTTTGGCTACCTATTTCTACCGCTTGTACTTTCTGCCTGATATAAATTGCTAGGGGCTCCAGCGCTAAGTCAAACAGCAAGGGTGATAGTGGACACCCCTGCCGCGTACCCTTTCCGAGCGTTATATACTGTGATAATTCCCCATTTACTAGTAATTGTGATCTTGGTTTGTTGTATATTGACTCTATCAGCTGTATAATATTTCCTGAAAACCCAAACTTTTCCAGGGCTGAAAACAGATGGTCCCATACGATGGAGTCAAAGGCCTTCTCGGCATCAATTGTGATGACTGCAAGATCCCCAACTCCATCGCATGGGACCCACCGTCCCCCCCCCTTACCTATATAATTGTAGTAATCTAGCATTGTTAGGACTCTTCGCATATTTCGTACTGCGTTTCTCCCTGGTATGAAGCCTGCCTGATCGGGGTGTATTAGTTCCCCTATAATTCTTTTCAATCTCTCTGCGATAACCGCCGTTAAAATCTTATAATCTTGGTTTAACAATGAGATTGGACGATATGAGGCTAGGTCCTCTGGATCTTTACCTTTCTTGTGGATTAATGTGATAACTGAATCTGCAAAATATCGCGAGTTCATCCCCTTGTTCATATAATATTCATTATATAGCTTGATAAGTGTCGGGGTCACCAGTTCTACTGTTGACTTATAGAACTCTGCAGGAAGGCCATCTGGCCCTGCCGCTTTCCCTACTTTGAGTTTTTTAATAATTTTTACAACTTCTGTCTCTGTGATTGGTGTATTTATTTTGAGCAGTGCCTCTCTTGTTATTTGGGGTAACTTAATCCCTTGCCAGAATTTCTCTTTCTCCTCCTGATTTATCTGCTGTTTGGAATAGAGATTTGAGTAATATATAAAAAATGCCTGCCTTATTTCTGAAGAGGAATTTAACACTCTGTCCCCTATCCTGATTGTTGTTATTATATTCTTCTTACTGCGAAATTTGATTAACTTAGCAAGATGTTTAGCATTTATACCTTGTTGTCCTTGATAGACCGCCCTTGCTTTTACGTCTTCTCTAACCCATTTTTCTTTGAGGAAGTTATCTCGCTCCGCTTTTTTAGATATATAACTGCCCCATGTATCTTCATTTGGGTTTCCTTTATACTGCTCAAATGCATTTCTGAGCTGGTTAGCCAGTTGCATCTCCCTAGCCTTATATTTGCGGGTCAGCAACACCATATGCGCCTTTACCTCCCCTCTGAGGACAGCCTTGCCTGCCTCCCACAGGATTTCCGTTCTATTCATATATTCCTTATTATTCGTAAGATATTCTTGCCACGTTTTCTGCAGCCAATTTACAAAATGTGGGTTGTTATACATAAACCCTGGGTAATGGAATGTGTTTTTATTTTTGCTGGGTCTAGATGTGGTTGAAATCTTGAGTGAAATTATTGCGTGATCTGACAATATTATGTCTGCTATGCTTGTTTTTAATTCTAGTTTGAGTAATTGTTCTTCTACTAAGAACATGTCAATACGTGAGAAGTTTCTGTGTGCCTTAGATTCACATGTGAATGTTCGTTCGTCCGGATGTTGCAGCCGCCAAATGTCATTTATTTTTAGTGTCTTAGCAAAATGTCTCAGATACTTTGCTTCCCTGTAATTTGCCTGTTTACTTCTGATTTTAAATTTATCTATACCAGGGTATAATGTCATGTTCATATCCCCCGCAATTATCAGATTTTGTCCCAGATATGGTGTTGCTTTTTGTTTTATCTTTTGCCAGAAACCCTTATCTAGACCGTTAGGGCCGTATATATTACATATGGTCCATATCTCATTCCCTGACTTTATTTGTGCAATCAAATATCTCCCATCCGGGTCTACTTCTTGCTTTAATATACTGTAACTCAGATTTTTATTAAAGAGTATCGCTACCCCCCTTTTGCGTTTATTACACAGTGTGGCAATTATCTCCGTAATCCAATTTGTCTTTAATTTCTCTATCTCTGGTCTTTTCAGGTGTAATTCCTGTAGGCATATGATGTCAGGTTTACCCTTTTTAAGCATTTTTAAAACATTTTTACGTTTAGCCGGGGAGGTTATCCCTCCCACATTCCATGATAATAGACTTAGTGTATTAGGTGTAGCATTCATTCCTTACCTAAGTTGTATATTTTGACTTAAAAAAGGGGGCAGGAGACACCCGGACGGGTAAGAAGAGAGGAGAGAAGCCAACCCAGAGGGAGGAGGGGAGGAGCGTGAGAGGGGAGAGAACAGCAAAAAAAAAAAAAAAAAAAAAAAAAAAGGGGGGGGGGGGGGAAGTTCCCTCCTATACATACCCAAAACTTCTGTTATAATGTTATTTTTATACATTTAATTGATAATATTGTTTCAATCAGTATACTGTGCTGAATTAAATTTTACACTGCAATATTATTTTCCTCGCAAAAGGCTTTTGCTTCATTCACCGAGTTTAAAGCAATGGTACCCTCCATACTTAGCACCGTTATTTTGGCTGGATACCTCATGTTTGCCTTCAGCCCTGCTTTAATCAGTGCTGTACAGAAGGGCGCCATTGCCCCACGCCTGGTGGATGTCTCTTGGGAGAAATCTTGGAACAGGTGTACCTGTTTGTTCTCAATCATGAAAGGTTGTGCTCTTCTATAGTGGCTCATCACATTAAACTTATCCTGAAAATTTAAATATTTGATCAATACCATTCATGGGCGTAAATTCCCATCTATGGACTCTTTGCTATTCCCTATTCTGTGTGCTCTTTCGACTTGTAATTTTGTATTGCCTAACTGTATCCCTAGCAGGCTGGGCAGAATTGTCTCCCCAAACCTTAATAGATCCATATACTCCTTTGTTTCTGGGAGTCCCACTATTCGCACGTTGCTGCGCCGTGACCTGTCCTCAAGGTCATCTACCTTGGACTGCAACGTTTTAATTTTATCTGTGTATAGATTCATATTTGTTTCCTGATTGTACATTTTATCCTCTAGGTCTGAGACCCTATCTTCAACTTCTCTCATTCTGACCGCAAATTGCTTCACCTCTTGAGAAAGATCCGCTATCTCTCTTTTGATTATCTCAAATTGCGGTAAAATTAAGTCAGCAAGTTGATTTATTGTTAACTGTGTCTCAATTTTTTTCCCTGGGCTCTCTGGATCTATTTCTGTGCTGCTTTCCTGCAGAGCTTTCAACTTTTTGTCTTTCTTGACCGGCATATTAGGGGATCTGTTTCTCATATTCGTGATGTACTTATCCATAAAAGGAAGTGTAAAAAAGAAAAACGTGGATAAGAATGGGTATGTGCCAATACTATTTTCCTTCTACTTCTGTGATATTACTCCTTTACTATACTTTAACCTCACTTGACCTTAATATTACTTGGGGTAGAGAAAGTGGTTTTGTCTCTTAACCTATATGCTTAAGTGCTTTGTGCCCCCAATTATCCCAACCCCATCTGCGTGTCTTTGGCCCTACCCTTTAAGATTGTGCCTGAATTAGTGCTCTTTTCTTACTCAACGCCTCTGTGACTCAGAACCTTTAATACTTGTGTGCGCTTAATGGTTATCCCCTCCCTTTAGAGGGCTAACCTTATCATGTGTTATCTAGAATATGTAAAACCCACTTTTAGCCACTTAAGGGTTTTGCTCCTTTCTACTTTTCACCTGTATTTTTAAATATTCTAATTGTTAGATCTGCTTTCTGGCTTTATTGCCTTTGGCTACTGTTTTTTCTGTAGAAAAGCCAAAGATCAATTTTTAATCCACTTCTATCCTGTTATGGGAATAAAGTTTTTTATTTGCCTGGCTATACTACACGCCCCACATGATGTAAATAATATTCCCTTGTACAACCATTCATATAAGGCCTCTTTGCAGACTGACATATTGCATTATTACCAACTTCATTCCCTGAGAAACAAAGAAAAGACAACAAAGAGAAAAAAAAAAAAAAAAAAAAAAGAAAAGAAAAGAGAAATAGAAAAAAAACTGACAGGTGAATATAAATAAATCACTTTTTAAACATGTCCCCAAAAAGGGAAAAAAGAAAAAAGTCCATAAGTAGCGTCCACACTTTTTAAGCGTAATGTCCTGCTTTTACTGCTTTTACTTTTCCCTTTTCTTCCACCTTTAATATTGCGCAGTGCTGGTTCACAGGTCTCTGTGTAGCTACTATCTGGCCTTTACCAGACCTTCATGCTCTGCAAGAATTTGCGCCCGCTCTAGGGCGTAACTATTCGTTAGTTCCACAAAGAAAGTTCAGTGTGTGCTGTGCCTATATATAAACATTCTTTCTGTACTGCACACTTTCACTTTAAATCCACCTTGTTTGCAATATTGTCGTATGAGACACGATCTGTCACAGTCAATAAACTTTTTGCTGTACCGAGTCCAAAGTGTCTCTCTTCACCACATACCCACACTGCTTTTCTGCCTCAAGCAACCAGACTGTATGTTTGCAATATTGTCTTGTGAGACACATCCTTTCTCAGTCAATAAACCATTTGCTGTACCGAGTCTATGGTATCTCTCTTCACCACTGACACACACTGCTTTCCTGCCTCAAGCAACACAACTTTATGTACCATTACACTTATCTTATGATACTTGCGATTTTGCAGCTCTGGTACTTGCGTGTCTGTCCCCGGCTTTTAATCCTCGACTCCGGACCACTTCACCGTTAGTTTATATCCTCCCCACATCAGGCACGATACCTCGCATCCGGTGTAGGGCTGCTCCGTCACACGGGTCATAGAAACGGAATTATGAAGATTTTTATGGTTTACCACTCAGAGTCGCGCCTGCAGACTGTTAACTTGCCAACCTTGCCTGTGCGTTGCGCCTTTTTTCCTTTTTCATGTGTCTTGGCTCAGTGTGTGTCAGGGCCAGTACCGCCCGGCCTTTGTGCGGTTGTAATGGGGCTTCCGGCACCTCCGCTCGCCTGACTTCAAGCTGCTCCCTGTGCAGAGCTATAATGCCCCAAAATAGGAGTCTACGGTTTAGGCAGGATCTTCTCTGGCTAGTGTTTAGCTGTCGGTTCCTCCACGAGACGCTCCAGCGTCGTGCTTAGTGTTTGCCACGCCTACCGGAAGGACTTTAACACTCTTCTTATTTCTTTCATATTAGCAAGAGTCCATGAGGCCCACCCTTTTTGTGGTGGTTATGATTTTTTTGTATAAAGCACAATTATTCCAATTCCTTATTTTTTATGCTTTCGCACTTTTTTCTTATCACCCCACTTCTTGGCTATGCATTAAACTGATTTGTGGGTGTGGTGAGGGGTGTATTTATAGGCATTTTGAGGTTTGGGAAACTTTGCCCCTCCTGGTAGGAATGTATATCCCATACGTCACTAGCTCATGGACTCTTGCTAATATGAAAGAAATGAATTTATCAGGTAAGTTCTTACATAAATTATGTTATTTAGGATGTAACAATAAGTTCTGAAAACACAGTACCCATCTATATTGTTTCTTAAAAATGCTATGGGGCATTTCTGCAGGCTCGCCAGAAACAGCAGTTATGAAGACCGCTACTCCATAACCTGTTCGCCTGCTCTGAGCAGACAGACATCGCCGGAAATCAACCCAATCGAGTACGATCGGGTTGATTGACACCCCCCTGCTGGTGGCCGATTGGCCGCAAGTCTGCAGGGGCCGGCATTGCACCAGCAGCTCTTGTGAGCTGCTGGTGCAATGCTGAATATGGCGAGCGTATTGCTCGCCGCATTCAGCGAGGTCTGTCGGACCTGATCCGCACTGTCGGATCAGGTCCGTCAGACCTTAATAACTAGAGGCCTATGGGTTGAGTTGAGGTTATGGATATGGTTAACAATTAAATTCCCATTATTTTAATCTATATAATTAACATAGGAGGCAACAAGAGGTGGGTGTTGCATGAAGACAAATGTATTAATAAATGTAGTTCTAACAACATCACTATTACCAACATATCACAAGAATTATAATGTTGCTATGACAATGCCATCATGTAGATACTGTCATGGGCAACATTCACTAAAATAATATTGTCATTTTATGAAATCCACATCTTTTGTCATTTGATAAATACAAATGTTGTAGCTTCAATATATTTGTCAGTTTAAATGAAATTATAATTGGTGCCACTGTTATCATAAAATTATAGTAATTTTTTTTTTTGCTGCTTGTTCATAGTTATTCAGCAAAATAAAAATTTTACTACATAGTTACAACACTTGATCCTTTTTAATTATAAAATTCCTTCATAGTATCAGAAGAAAAAAATATATGTTGCAAATGTGTTACAAGGAAAGCTGATATTCAACAATGTATGTGGCTATGTTACAAAATTTGTAACATTTTGAATAAACTAAGCTACCGGTTATCTCTAATAAATGAAAGGAAAATTGATCTACATATCTAGGACATTTTTTTCTATTACACCAGCTTTGAGTATACTTCTTTCACTTGTTTTTTAATCTATGTATTCTAATAGGCAGAAATTCAAAAGATAGAAAAAAAAAATAAAAAAAATAATGGATCCAACATAGTGAACCTAAAGAATATTTTAAATAATCAATTATGATATGAACAATTTGATACCAAATATAGGGCCATACAATACAAGTGTATTGTTATTTACTGCTCCTGTTCGAACATTAACTGCACTAGAAGTAAGCTTTTAGAGAGCGTAAAAAAACAAAACTTACAATATCGCATGCACAATAACTTATTCCGCCCATAGAAGTTAACACCCTACTCATGCACAAACCGGATTGCATTTTCTCAAGTGCACTAACCCAACATGAAACTATGAATATTTCACATTCCAATGTTCTTCACATATCAGAATATGCTCTATTTATTCATAAATTCATAGTTCTATATATATCTGATGGTATTTTGGTACAGCATATATCTATAATTATATATATAGATATATATAATTATATATAGGTAAAGATGTATATATATATATATATATATATGTGTGTGAATACATATTTAAAAATACATAAAACATATTCTGCTATGTTCAGACCAATGGAATGTGAAATATTTACAGTAAATACACTTTATAACACTTTATTAAATATGAATATTGTATAAATATGCTTTTACATGTTTTCATATACTTAACTGCAAAGGGCTCCAATGCACTTATATATATTTCTATATGTATACATATGTATTTATGTGTTTATATGTGTATATATGTTTGTAAATACACAAATCCACATATAAATATATATACATACATATCCATATTTAGACATGTATATGTATGTTTTTTTTCTCTCCAAACATCTGAGATCTGATATCTGATATCTTTGACCCCTTATAACTTTTGTGTGTAATATCTTTTAAACATAATTTTTATTAGACAGTGTTTATTATGACTACAAGGAAAAAAAGGGGTCTAAAATTAGCACAAATGTGGCTACCCTGAAAGAAAGAGGTAAGTTCCAGTATACCTCCAAACAAGGACTATTAGAAACAAAGAGACAGGAAGCGCTAATGAAAGCTGCTAATAAAATAGAGGAACGGATGATGTCGGTAAATACAATATAATGCTAAAAAAATATTCAATAAAATAATATATTTATTATACACTAATACATAAAAATCTAACCTAAAAAATACATGTCTGTGTAACCAATTAATATTAGGAACAATGTAATAAAAACCACCGGTGGTATAAAAAAGTGTCTATGGAGTAAAACAACAAGTCCGTAATGAGCTTGAAAATGAAAAAATAGTCCAAAAGCAGGAAAAAACAATGGTTCAGTGGAATACGAGGAGAGCAGCAAAGTCAGTCTGTAGCTGAATAAATGTAACAATAAAGTGAGAGCTTGGTAGTGGCTAAAAGGACAATCTGCGACCAGGTAAATAAACCTTTAACTTTAAGATTGGATATCAGAGCGCCAAACAACGTAGGCAGGGTCTATGGGCAGATAGTCAGTTTTTTTTTTTTTTTTATAAACATATCTACATAATAGGACTTTTATTTTTGACAATGCTCATATTATTTTAGCTGATTCTGAAAAAACAAGCAAATTGCCTTGGTAATTAAAAGCTTTGCTATGTTCTCTCTAACCCAGGAGAAAAAGAAAAAAAAACATAATTTATGCTTACCTGATAAATTCCTTTCTTCTGTTGTGTGATCAGTCCACGGGTCATCATTACTTCTGGGATATTATCTGCTCCCCTACAGGAAGTGCAAGAGGATTCACCCAGCAGAGTTGCTATATAGCTCCTCCCCTCTACGTCACCTCCAGTCATTCGACCAAAGACCAACGAGAAAGGAGAAACCAAGGGTGTAGTGGTGACTGAATTATAATTTAAAAAATATGTACCTGCCTTAAAAAACAGGGCGGGCCGTGGACTGATCACACAACAGAAGAAAGGAATTTATCAGGTAAGCATAAATTATGTTTTCTTCTGTTATGTGTGATCAGTCCACGGGTCATCATTACTTCTGGGATACCAATACCAAAGCAAAAGTACACGGATGACGGGAGGGATAGGCAGGCTCATTATACAGAAGGAACCACTGCCTGAAGAACCTTTCTCCCAAAAATAGCCTCCGAAGAAGCAAAAGTGTCAAATTTGTAAAATTTGGAAAAAGTATGAAGCGAAGACCAAGTTGCAGCCTTGCAAATCTGTTCAACAGAGGCCTCATTCTTAAAAGCCCAAGTGGAAGCCACAGCTCTAGTGGAATGAGCTGTAATTCTTTCAGGAGGCTGCTGTCCAGCAGTCTCATAGGCTAAACGTATTATGCTACGAAGCCAAAAAGAGAGAGAGGTAGCAGAAGCTTTTTGACCTCTCCTCTGTCCAGAATAAACGACAAACAGGGAAGAAGTTTGGCGAAAATCTTTAGTTGCCTGCAAGTAGAACTTGAGGGCACGAACTACATCCAGATTGTGTAGAAGACGTTCCTTCTTTGAAGAAGGATTTGGACACAAGGATGGAACAACAATCTCTTGATTGATATTCCTGTTAGTGACTACCTTAGGTAAGAACCCAGGTTTAGTACGCAGAACTACCTTGTCTGAGTGAAAAATCAGATAAGGAGAATCACAATGTAAGGCTGATAACTCAGAGACTCTTCGAGCCGAGGAAATAGCCATTAAAAACAGAACTTTCCAAGATAACAATTTTATATCAATGGAATGAAGGGGTTCAAACGGAACACCCTGTAAAACGTTAAGAACTAAGTTTAAACTCCATGGCGGAGCAACAGCTTTAAACACAGGCTTGATCCTAGCTAAAGCCTGACAAAAGGCCTGGACGTCTGGATTTTCTGACAGACGCCTGTGTAACAAGATGGACAGAGCTGAAATCTGTCCCTTTAATGAACTAGCTGATAAACCCTTTTCTAAACCTTCTTGTAGAAAAGACAATATCCTAGCGATCCTAACCTTACTCCAGGAGTAACTTTTGGATTCGCACCAGTATAGGTATTTACGCCATATTTTATGGTAAATCCTTCTGGTAACAGGCTTCCTAGCCTGTATCAGGGTATCAATAACCGACTCAGAAAAACCACGTTTTGATAAAATCAAGCGTTCAATTTCCAAGCAGTCAGCTTCAGAGAAGTTAGATTTTGATGTTTGAATGGACCCTGTATCAGAAGGTCCTGTCTTAGAGGTAGAGACCAAGGCGGACAGGATGACATGTCCACTAGATCTGCATACCAAGTCCTGCGTGGCCATGCAGGCGCTATTAGAATCACTGATGCTCTCTCCTGTTTGATTTTGGCAATCAATCGAGGAAGCAGCGGGAAGGGTGGAAACACATAAGCCATCCCGAAGTTCCAAGGTGCTGTCAAAGCATCTATCAGAACCGCTCCCGGATCCCTGGATCTGGACCCGTAGCGAGGAAGTTTGGCGTTCTGGCGAGACGCCATGAGATCTATCTCTGGTTTGCCCCAACGTCGAAGTATTTGGGCAAAGACCTCCGGATGAAGTTCCCACTCCCCCGGATGAAAAGTCTGGCGACTCAAGAAATCCGCCTCCCAGTTCTCCACTCCCGGGATGTGGATTGCTGACAGGTGGCAAGAGTGAGACTCTGCCCAGCGAATTATTCTTGATACTTCCATCATTGCTAGGGAGCTTCTTGTCCCTCCCTGATGGTTGATGTAAGCTACAGTCGTGATGTTGTCCGACTGAAACCTGATGAACCCCCGAGTTGTTAATTGGGGCCAAGCCAGAAGGGCATTGAGAACTGCTCTCAATTCCAGAATGTTTATTGGAAGGAGACTCTCCTCCTGATTCCATAGTCCCTGAGCCTTCAGAGAATTCCAGACAGCGCCCCAACCTAGTAGGCTGGCGTCTGTTGTTACAATTGTCCAGTCTGGTCTGCTGAATGGCATCCCCCTGGACAGGTGTGGCCGATAAAGCCACCATAGAAGAGAATTTCTGGTCTCTTGATTCAGATTCAGAGTAGGGGACAAATCTGAGTAATCCCCATTCCACTGACTTAGCATGCACAATTGCAGCGGTCTGAGGTGTAGGCGTGCAAAAGGTACTATGTCCATTGCCGCTACCATTAAGCCGATCACCTCCATGCATTGAGCTACTGACGGGTGTTGAATGGAATGAAGGACACGGCATGCATTTTGAAGCTTTGTTAATCTGTCTTCTGTCAGGTAAATCTTCATTTCTACAGAATCTATAAGAGTCCCCAAGAATGGAACTCTTGTGAGAGGAAAAAGAGAACTCTTCTTTTCGTTCACTTTCCATCCATGCGACCTTAGAAATGCCAGAACTAGCTCTGTATGAGACTTGGCAGTTTGAAAGCTTGAAGCTTGTATTAGAATGTCGTCTAGGTACGGAGCTACCGAAATCCCTCGCGGTCTTAGTACCGCCAGAAGGGCACCCAGAACCTTTGTGAAGATTCTTGGAGCCGTAGCCAATCCGAATGGAAGAGCTACAAACTGGTAGTGCCTGTCTAAGAAGGCAAACCTTAGATACCGGTGATGATCTTTGTGGATCGGTATGTGAAGGTAAGCATCTTTTAAATCCACTGTGGTCATGTACTGACCCTTTTGGATCATGGGTAAGATTGTCCGAATAGTTTCCATTTTGAACGATGGAACTCTTAGGAATTTGTTTAGAATCTTTAAATCTAAGATTGGCCTGAAAGTTCCCTCTTTTTTGGGAACCACAAACAGGTTTGAGTAGAACCCTTTGTCCTTGTTCCGACCGCGGAACCGGATGGATCACTCCCATTAATAACAGATCTTGTACACAGCGTAGAAACGCTTCTTTCTTTATCTGGTTTGTTGACAACCTTGACAGATGAAATCTCCCTCTTGGGGGAGATAATTTGAAGTCTAGAAGGTATCCCTGAGATATGATCTCTAGTGCCCAGGGATCCTGAACATCTCTTGCCCAGGCCTGGGCGAAGAGAGAAAGTCTGCCCCCCACTAGATCCGGTCCCAGATCGGGGGCTTTCGGTTCATGCTGTCTTTGGGGCAGCAGCAGGTTTCCTGGCCTGCTTGCTCTTGTTCCAGGACTGGTTAGGCTTCCAGCCTTGCCTGTAACGAGCAACAGCTCCTTCCTGTTTTGGTGCAGTGGAGGTTGATGCTGCTCCTGTTTTGAAATTCCGAAAGGGACGAAAATTAGACTGTCTAGCCTTAGCTTTGGCTTTGTCTTGAGGTAGGGCGTGGCCCTTACCTCCTGTAATGTCAGCGATAATTTCTTTCAAACCGGGCCCAAATAAAGACTGCCCCTTGAAAGGTATATTAAGTAATTTGGACTTAGAAGTAACATCAGCTGACCAGGATTTTAGCCACAGCGCCCTACGTGCCTGTATGGCGAATCCTGAGTTCTTAGCCGTAAGTTTGGTTAAATGTACTACGGCCTCCGAAATGAAAGAATTAGCTAGTTTAAGGACTCTAAGCCTGTCCGTAATGTCGTCTAGCGTAGATGAACTAAGGTTCTCTTCCAGAGACTCAATCCAAAATGCTGCCGCAGCCGTAATCGGCGCGATACATGCAAGGGGTTGCAATATAAAACCTTGTTGAACAAACATTTTCTTAAGGTAACCCTCTAATTTTTTATCCATTGGATCTGAAAAAGCACAGCTATCCTCCACCGGGATAGTGGTACGCTTAGCTAAAGTAGAAACTGCTCCCTCCACCTTAGGGACCGTTTGCCATAAGTCCCGAGTGGTGGCGTCTATTGGAAACATCTTTCTAAATATTGGAGGGGGTGAGAACGGCACACCGGGTCTATCCCACTCCTTAGTAACAATTTCAGTTAGTCTCTTAGGTATAGGAAAAACGTCAGTACTCGCCGGTACCGCAAAGTATTTATCCAACCTACACAGTTTCTCTGGTATTGCAACGGTGTTACAATCATTGAGAGCTGCTAAGACCTCCCCTAGTAATACACGGAGGTTCTCCAATTTAAACTTAAAATTTGAAATATCTGAATCCAATCTGTTTGGATCAGAACCGTCACCCACAGAATGAAGCTCTCCGTCCTCATGCTCTGCAAGCTGTGACGCAGTATCAGACATGGCCCTAGTATTGTCAGCGCACTCTGTTCTCACCCCAGAGTGATCACGCTTGCCTCTTAGTTCTGGTAATTTAGACAAAACTTCAGTCATAACAGTAGCCATATCTTGTAATGTTATCTGTAATGGCCGCCCAGATGTACTAGGCGCCAAAATATCACGCACCTCCCGGGCGGGAGATGCAGGTACTGCCGCGTGAGGCGAGTTAGTCGGCATAACTCTCCCCTCGCTGTTTGGTGAAATTTGTTCACATTGTACAGATTGACTTTTATTTAAAGTAGCATCAATACAGTTAGTACATAAATTTCTATTGGGCTCCACCTTGGCATTGGAACAAATGACACAGATATCTTCCTCTGAGTCAGACATGTTTAACACACTAGCAATAAACTTGCAACTTGGTTATAATCTTTTTTAGCAAAAACGTACTGTGCCTCAAAGAGGTACTAAACGATTAAATGACAGTTGAATAATGAACTGAAAAACAGTTATAGCATCAAACTTTAAAACAACACAACTTTTAGCAAAGGTTTGTTCCCAGTAGTAAAATAACAATAATTAAATTTGACATAAAAATTACAGAGCAACGTTTTTATTCACAGTCAATATAAAATTCTCACAGCTCTGCTGAGAGAATATACCTCCCTCCAAAGAAGTTTGAAGACCCCTGAGATCTGTCAAAGATGAACCGGATCATGCAGGAAATAAGAGAGTAGCTGACTGGAAATTTTTGATGCGTAGCAAAGAGCGCCAAAAACGGCCCCTCCCTCTCACACACAGCAGTGAAGAGAAACGAAACTGTCACAATTAAAAGCAAACAACTGCCAAGTGGAAAATAATGCCCAAATATTTATTCACTCAGTACCTCAGCAATGTAAACGATTCTACATTCCAGCAAAAACGTTTAACATGAAAAATGCTTATTAAAAGGATTAGTGACTTTTAACAAAGTAGTTCCGGTGAAATACCATCCCCAGAATACTGAAGTGTATACATACATGACATTATAACGGTATGGCAGGATTTTCTCATCAATTCCATTCAGAAAATAAAAACTGCTACATACCTCAATGCAGATTCATCTGCCCGCTGTCCCCTGATCTGAAGCTTTTACCTCCCTCAGATGGCCGAGAACAGCAATATGATCTTAACTACTCCGGTTAAAATCATAGTAAAAAAACTCTGGCAGATTCTTCCTCAAACTCTGCCAGAGAAGTAATAACACGCTCCGGTGCTATTATAAAATAACAAACTTTTGATTGAAGTCATAAAAACTAAGTATAATCACCACAGTCCTCTCACACATCCTATCTAGTCGTTGGGTGCAAGAGAATGACTGGAGGTGACGTAGAGGGGAGGAGCTATATAGCAACTCTGCTGGGTGAATCCTCTTGCACTTCCTGTAGGGGAGCAGATAATATCCCAGAAGTAATGATGACCCGTGGACTGATCACACATAACAGAAGAAATGTTGTTTTCACATCCTGTTCTACTGCACAGGTGGTAATTTCACCTGTTAATCAGCAAGGTATATAACAGTCTAGGTCCTTACCTCAAACCAGTCTTGAGAAAGGTCAGGGGAGACCGAAACCGGTTGACTGGTAAGGAGTATTTTAATTGTGATCACATTAAGAAGCCATCTGCACTATTGTTTGCCTTTCCTTTTTTGGCAGGTAAGGGACAACATTGCAAGTTGGAATTATTTGTTAACTACCGCCCAAGAAGATTTCTACATAATCAGCAGTTGGGATCATATTGAGATAGACTATAGCAAGATTCTTATTATCCAATTTGAATATTTATTTGGACTTTTAAGCATTTTATGTTATATCCTCTGTTTTTTAACCCAATGTTGTTATATGGTCTCTTTTAATTAACATCTCGAGGCTCTTTGAGCAAGTCCCTTATATCTAGCTCAGCAACTCTGAGCCCTTTAGATTTGTATTTTAGGGTATCAATTTAGAGCCTGTGTTCAATTTTAATCCAATCACAAAGTTTTGCCACTATTCAGTGTTTATAATATATATTTGTTCACATCACATCACAGTTTGCAAGCAGAAACACATTTAAACACACGTTAAAGTTGTGCTGTTGTTTTTTTTTTTTTTTTTTTTTTTTCTATTTATGCTTTGTTTGCATTAGTTGATTTGTCAAAAATTCACTTGTATATCGTTTTATTTTGAATTCATTGTTTATTTTGAAAATAAGGTTCACACACCCCTGCAATATTTTTCTCACATTTTTTCACTTGTTAGGATTTACACCCTTTTTGGATAAACACATAGGCACAACCTCAGGTCTTATATTTTGAATTCAGGTTCTAGACATTCCTGTAACATTTTTTGGCCACCTGTTAGGAGTTACACAATTTTGGATAAACACATAGGCAAAACCCCAATTTGGAAGCACTTACATTTCACATCCACCGGTTTCAAGCAACCTGGAATCTATCCACCTGTGCATTGTAACCCATTGTTTTTATAAATAGAGTGTGCATAAGTGCTCCTAGCATTCACATATTAGAATTTAAGTTTTAAGCGATAGACATTATTTGTTAGATTATTTTTTTGTTTTTTTGTTATTTATTGTTCTACAAACATTTTTAAATTGTTCCTATTGTTTCAATATATATTTTAAAGTGTAACATGGATCCATGACTAATTGTTGTATAATTTTAAATGTACCAACTTTTTTATCTTATGTATTAAATCATATTATTTCAACCTATTGTTACCTTTGGTATTTGACTATCTGCCCATAGACCCTGCCTACGTTGTTTGGCGCTCTGATATCCAATCTTAAAATTGAATCCACCCTTGGCAACTAGGTGCCAATTTATTAGAGCTGGAGGTCTGTTGCGTTATAGTTGGCGCTTAGTTATCACCTTTCCACACAAATAAACCTTTAACAATTGGTAATTCGTTTGATGACAAAATCGACTCACCCAGAATACGAAGCCGTCCAGTTATGCTTCTCCGTGTGCAGGTACAATTTGTATTTGTATGAAGCACGTTAGCCCCTTAGTAAACAACGGATTACCTCTCAGGTGAACAGTATTGCTCCTCTGTATACTGTGATCGGTTGGTTGTGCAGCGTCTGCGGGGTCACGTGATGATTTGGACCAATCAGAAGCACGGATTGCCGGGTGGTCTGTGTGTCAGCGTGTCAGCAGATTCTGAGAATCACAATGAGCCAAGCGGAATATTAGAAAGTGGGAATCAATGTTACATTTCAAAACGGATTGTTTTAATGAAGTTCCAAATAAAACAACAGAGCACTCTGTGTGTCAATTTCTGACTTGGTAGTAAACAATCCCAGTGTTGCAGATCAACGCGTTTCAGCTGGTGTAACCTTTATCAAGATCTAGTGTTTATTATGACTGTAATGTATTTTTGGTGTGTTTTGTGACACTTTTTTTTTCACGAAACAGCAAACAAAAGCTCTGAGGACCTGCTAACCAGATGAGCATTAACTTTAATTGCGCTTAAGCGATCACGTTTACTTTTAAGTTTTAACTTATAATACAAGCAATAAACCGACACAAGCTAACACCTGCGATAAAACCCTTTTCGCTCGCTTGTAACTGTTAGCGCTCCACTCATAATCTGTCACTTATCTTTGAATTTTATTTTTTTGGAGAATTTTTTCACCAAAAACGTAAAGATAGATGTACAAAAACAGATTATTCTTCCATTAAGAAGCTCATAATATATAATAAGCCATTCAAGGGGAGTGGACATATTTTAAATTAAGGTATAAATATAGGCGTCAGATTATTCTAATTTTTTTTTGTAAAATGAAATGAAGATTTATCTATTAAGAACTAATAAGATTTCTCAATGGCCCCCATTTATCAAGCTGCTTAAGCAGCTTTGGATCCAGGTTTATATATACACACACACATATATTTATATATATATATATATGTATATATATATATATATATATATATATATATATACACACACACACACACACATACTGTATATAAATATATATATATTTCTTTCATGTAATTGGCAAGAGTCCATGAGCTAGTGACATGGGATATACAATCCTACCAGGAGGGGCAAAGTTTCCCAAACCTCAAAATGCCTATAAATACACCCCTCACCACACCCACAATTCAGTTTTACAAACTTTGCCTCCTATGGAGGTGGTGAAGTAAGTTTGTGCTAAGATTTCTACGTTGATATGCGCTTCTCAGCATTGTTGAAGCCCAATTCCTCTCAGAGTACAGCGAATGTCAGAGGGACGTGAAGGGAGTATCACTTATTTGAATACGATGATTTCCCTAACGGGGGTCTATTTCATAGGTTCTCAGTTATCGTTCGTAGAGATTCATCTCCTACCTTCCTTTTCAGATCGACGATATACTCTCAATTTACCATTACCTCTACTAATAACTGTTTTAGTACTGGTTTGGCTATCTGCTATGTGTGGATGGGTGTCTTTTGGGTAAGTATGTTTTTATTACTTAAGACACTCTCAGCTATGGTTTGGCACTTTATGCAATTTATATAAAGTTCTAAATATATGTATTGTACTTATATTTGCCATGAGTCAGGTTCATGTATTTCCTTCTGCAGACTGTCAGTTTCATATTTGGGAATGTAAACACTTTAAGAAATCTATTTCTTACCTGGGGTTTAGTCTTTTTTTCAATTTGACTACTTTTTTTGGCGCGAAAAAATACGTTTATGACGCAACTTAGTCATTTCCGGCGTCATATGTGACGCTGAGACCTTTCACACGGCGGCATCATTAGTGACGCAAGTGTGTCATTTACGGTCATTTTTGGGGCCAAAAGAGTTTATTTTACGTTGTGCGTCATACTTGGCGCCAAATTTTTTTCATTATTTCAATACCCCATTCGTGTTTGCCTCCTGCTTTCTTCTCTATCAAGAGGCCTATGTTTTGCATTTTTTCCCATTCCTGAAACTGTCATTTAAGGAAATAAGATAATTTTGCTTTATATGTTGTTTTTTCTTTTACATTGAGCAAGATGTCCCAATCCGATCCTGTCTCTGAAGTTTCTGCTGGAACAATGCTGCCTGACATCGGTTCTACCAAAGCTAAGTGCATTTGTTGTAAAATTGTAGAAATTATTCCACCGAATGTCATTTGTAATAGTTGCCATGATAAACTTTAACATGCAGATAGTGTTTCCATCAGTAACAGTACATTGCCAGTTGCAGTTCCTTCAACTTCTAATGTGCATGATATACCTGTTAATTTTAAAGAATTTGTTTCTGAATCTATTATGAAGGCTTTGTCTGCATTTCCACCTTCTAATAAACGTAAAAGGTCTTTTAAAACTTCTCATTTAGCTGATGAAATTTCAAATGACCAACAACATAATAATTCATCCTCTTCTGATGAGGATCTATCTGAAACAGAAGATCCTTCCTCAGATATTGACACTGACAAATCTACTTATTTATTTAAAATAGAGTATATGCGTTCTTTATTAAAAGAGGTGTTAATTACTTTGAATATTGAGGTAACCAGTCCTATTGACGTTCAGTCTAATAAACGTTTAAATGCTGTTTTTAAACCTCCTGTGGTTTCCCCAGGTGTTTTTCCCATTCCTGAGGCTATTTCTGATATGATTTCTAGGGAATGGAATAAGCCAGGTACTTCCTTTATTCCTTCTTCAAGGTTTAAGAGATTGTATCCTTTACCAGCAAAATCTATAGACTTTTGGGAAAAGATCCCCAAAGTTGATGGGGCTATTTCTACTCTTGCTAAACGTACCACTATTCCTATGGAAGATAGCACTTCCTTTAAGGATCCTTTAGATAGGAAGCTTGAATCTTATCTAAGGAAGGCCTATTTATAGTCAGGTCATCTTCTCAGACCTGCTATTTCTTTGGTGATGTTGCCGCTGCATCAACTTTCTGATTGGAAAATTTAGCGCAACATGAATTGGATTCTGACATATCTAGCATTGTTTGCTTGCTGCAACATGCTAATCATTTTATTTGTGATGCCATTTTTGATATTATTAAAATTGATGTTAGATCCATGTCTTTAGCTGTATTAGCTAGAAGAGCTTTGTGGCTTAAATCTTGGAATGCTGATATGACATCTAAATCTAGATTACTATCTCTTTCTTTCCAAGGTAATAATTTATTTGGTTCTCAGTTGGATTCTATTATTTCAACTATCACTGGAGGAAAAGGAGTTTTTTTTGCCTCAGGATAAAAAACCTAAGGGTAAATCTAAGGCTTCTAACCGTTTTCGTTCCTTTCGTCAGAATAAGGAACAAAAACTCAATCCTCCTCCCAAGGAATCTGCTTCCAGTTGGAAGCCTTCCTCAAATTGGAATAAATCCAAGCCATTTAGGAAACCAAAGTCTGCCCCTAAGTCCGCATGAAGGTGCGGCCCTCATTCCAGCTCAGCTGGTAGGGGGCAGATTAAGGTTTTTCAAGGATTTTTGGATAAAATCTGTCCAAAATCATTGGATTCAGAGCATTGTCTCTCAAGGGTATCGAATAGGATTCAAAGTAAGACCTCCTGTGAGAAGATTTTTTCTCTCACACATTCCTGTAAATCCAGTAAAAGCTCAGGCTTTTCTGAAGTGTGTTTCAGACCTGGAGTCTTCAGGGGTAATCATGCCAGTTCCTCTTCAGGAACAAGGTTTGGGGTTTTATTCAAACCTATTCATTGTACCAAAAAAGGAAAATTTGTTCAGACCAGTTCTGGATCTGAAAATTTTGAATCGTTATGTAAGAGTACCAACTTTCAAGATGGTGACTATAAGGACTATTCTGCCTTTTGTTCAGCAAGGACATTATATGTCCACAATAGACTTGCAGGATGCATACCTTCATATTCCGATTCATCCAGAACACTATCAGTTTCTGAGATTCTCTTTTCTAGACAATCATTACCAATTTGTTGCTCTTCCATTTGGCCTAGCAACAGCTCCAAGAATCTTTTCAAAGGTTCTGGGTGCCCTACTATCTGTAATCAGAGAACAGGGTATTGCAGTGTTTCCTTATTTGGACGATATCTTGGTACTAGCTCAGTCTTTACATACTGCAGAATCTCACACAAATCAACTAGTGTTGTTTCTTCGGAAACATGGTTGGAGGATCAATTTATCAAAAAGTTTCTTGATTCCTCAGACAAGGGTCACCTTTTTAGGCTTCCAGATAGATTCAGTGTCCATGACTCTGTCTCTAACAGACAAGAGACGTTTAAAATTGGTTGCAGCCTGCCGGCACCTTCAGTCTCAGTCATTCCCTTCAGTGGCTATGTGCATGGAAGTTTTAGGTCTCATGACTGCAGCATCGGACGCAATCCCCTTTGCTCGTTTTCACATGAGACCTCTACAGCTTTGTATGCTGAATCAATGGTGCAGGGATTATACAAAGATATCACAATTAATATCCTTGAATCCCAATGTACGACACTCTCTGACATGGTGGATAGATCACCATCGTTTGGTTCAAGGGGCTTCTTTTGTTCGCCCAACCTGGACTGTGATCACAACAGATGTGAGTCTTTCAGGTTGGGGAGCTGTTTGGGGGTCTCTGACAGCACAAGGGGTTTGGAAATCTCAAGAGGCGAGATTACCAATAAATATTTTAGAACTCTGTGCAATTTTCAGGGCTCTTCAGTTCTGGCCTCTACTAAAGAGAGAACCGTTCATTTGTTTTCAGACAGACAATATCACAACTGTGGCTTATGTCAATCATCAGGGTGGGACTCACAGTCCCCAAGCTATGAAAGAAGTATCTCGGATACTTGCTTGGGCAGAATCCAGCTCCTGTCTAATCTCTGCGGTGCATATCCCAGGTGTAGACAATTGGGAGGCGGATTATCTCAGCCGCCAGACTTTACATCCAGGGGAGTGGTCTCTCCATCCAGATGTGTTTTCTCAGATTGTTCAGATGTGGGGGCTTCCAGAGATGGATCTCATGGCCTCTCATCTAAACAAGAAACTTCCCAGATACCTGTCCAGGTCCAGGGATGTTCAGGCGGAAGCAGTGGATGTGCTGACACTTCTTTGGTGTTATCAACCTGCTTACATCTTCCCGCCTCTAGTTCTCTTTCCAAGAGTGATTTCCAAAATCATCATGGAACAGTCTTTTGTGTTGCTGGTGGCTCCAGCATGGCCACACAGGTTTTGGTATGTGGATCTGGTTTGGATGTCCAGTTGCCCGCCGTGGCCACTTCCGTTACGGCCGGACCTACTATCTCAAGGTCCGTTTTTCCATCAGGATCTCAAATCATTAAATTTGAAGGTATGGAAATTGAACGCTTAGTTCTAAGTCATAGAGGTTTCTCTGACTCAGTGATTAATACTATGTTACAAGCTCGTAAATCTGTCTCTAGAAAGATTTATTATAGAGTTTGGAAGATTTACATTTCATGGTGTTCTTCTCATAAATTCTCCTGGCATTCTTTTAGAATTCCTAGAATTTTGCAGTTTCTTCAGGATGGTTTGGATAAGGGTTTGTCTGCAAGTTCCTTGAAAGGACAAATCTCCGCTCTTTCTGTTTTATTTCACAGAAAGATTGCTATACTTCCTGATATACACTGTTTTGTACAGGCTTTAGTTCATATTAAGCCTGTCATTAAGTCAATTTCTCCTCCTTGGAGTCTTAATTTGGTTTTGAGGGCTTTAGAAGCTCCTCCTTTTGATCCTATGCATTCTTTGGACATTAAATTTCTTTCTTGGAAAGTGTTGTTCCTTTTGGCTATCTCTTCTGCTAGAAGAGTTTCTGAGCTATCTGCTCTTTCTTGTGAGTCTCCTTTTCTGATTTTTCATCAGGATAAGGCAGTTTTGCTGACTTCTTTTCAATTTTTACCTAAGGTTGTGAATTCTAACAACATTCGTAGAGAAATTGTTGTCCCTTCTTTATGTCCTAATCCTAAGAATTCTTTGGAGATATCCTTACATTCTTTGGATGTGGTAAGAGCTTTGAAATATTATGTGGAAGCTACTAAACATTTCAGGAAGACTTCTAGTCTATTTGTTTTATTTTCTGGTCCTAGGAAAGGTCAGAAAGCTTCTGCTATTTCCTTGGCTTCTTGGTTGAAACTTTTGATTCATCAAGCTTATTTGGAGTCGGGTCAAACCCTGCCTCAGAGAATTACAGCTCATTCTACTAGATCAGTCACTACTTCATGGGCTTTTAAGAATGAAGCTTCAGTTGATCAGATTTGCAAAGCAGCCACTTGGTCCTCTTTGCATACATTTACTAAATTCTACCATTTTGATGTTTTTGCTTCTTCGGAAGCAGTTTTTGGTAGAAAAGTTCTTCAGGCAGCTGTTTCAGTTTGATTCTTCTGCTTTTTGATTAAAGTTTTTTTCTTTCAAAAGTGAAAATAAACTTATTTTTGGATTGTGGATTATTTTCTCAGCGGAATATGGCTGTTTTTATTGTATTCCCTCCCTCTCTAGTGACTCTTGAGTGGAAGACTCCACATCTTGGGTATTGATATCCCATATGTCACTAGCTCATGGACTCTTGTCAATTACATGAAAGAAAACATAATTTATGTAAGAACTTACCTGATAAATTCATTTCTTTCATATTGGCAAGAGTCCATGAGGCCCACCCTTTTTATGGTGGTTAAGATTTTTTGTATAAAGCACAATTATTTCCAAATTTCCTTTGTTGATGCTTTCTACTCCTTTCTTTATCACCCCACTGCTTGGCTATTCGTTAAACTGAATTGTGGGTGTGGTGAGGGGTGTATTTATAGGCATTTTGAGGTTTGGGAAACTTTGCCCCTCCTGGTAGGATTGTATATCCCATATGTCACTAGCTCATGGACTCTTGCCAATATGAAAGAAATGAATTTATCAGGTAAGTTCTTACATAAATTATGTTATATATATATATATATATATATAATCCAGAAAATCCATGCACTCACTCTCAGCTTTTTATGATCTCAGCCCGGGTATCCCCTCTTTTATCCCCATTTATCAAGCTGCTTAAGCAGCTTTGGATCCAGGTTTATACACACACACACACACACACACACACATATATATATATATATATATATATATATATATATATATATACACACACACACATATACTGTATAGAAATATATATATATATATATAATCCAGAAAACCCATGCACTCACTCTCAGCTTTTTATGATCTCAGCCCGGGTATCCCCTCTTTTATTTACATGTATATTATCACTGGTATTAGGGCCCTTACTGGTCTTAATAAACACCTTTGCTCTTTATTACAAAAAAATATTCATCCAAACAATCAGTCAACGTTTCGGCTCATACAATAAATCCTTTTCAAGACAACATAATCTAATTAAAAGACACAAAAAGAAATCACAATAAAAATATATACATTCACAAAAAATCCAATATCCACAGACCAACATTAAAACCCAGTGTGTTATACAAATCCTCTGAGCTATACAAATCCTCCTCTAAACCCAACTCATTTAAACATTTAAGTTTTCTTACATACCCTTGTTCTTATATAGACAATTTGACTGTAGAGTTCCAGCATTCTACAGCGTCATTCCACAACTCCATAATCACTGCCTCACTGCTCTAAATCACCCGCTGTCTCCCCATCAGGGATAGGCACAGGCAAAGGCTGTGGCGGAGATTTTCCAAAGTACAGACCTTAGTGAAGGACACCAAGGTACATTTGAAATGAAAAACATTATTTTATAGTGCTTGGTGTTATTATACTGATGCAGATACCACTGACCCTATAACTAGCCCTCCTTTGGCTATACCCATGAGCCAGTGTCACTACTGTGTCTTTGTATAGTGCTTGGTGTTATACTGATGCAGATACCACTGATCCATAACTAGCCCTCCTCTGGCTATACCCATGTGCCAGTGTCACTACTGTGTCATTATATAAAGATGGTTGTTATTATACTGATGCAGATACCACTAACCCTATAACCCTTGTCTGGCTATACACATGTGCCAGTGTCACTTCTGTGTCTTTGTATAGAGCTGGGTGTTATTATACAGATGCAGAAGATACACATCCAGTATTTCACTCAGGCTTTATTTATTTCATAACTTATCACCCAATATCGCTAGCAGTCTCTTGACAAGCCACTAACTTTATTCACACTACATATTTTTTTATTCCTATTATTTAATCAGAAAGAAAAGATATACTAAGTTTGTGACGGACACTGCAAGGGCTAGTCACAGACACCAGTGTCCGTGTACGGACACCTTGCCTATCCCTGCTCCCCATTGGTCGTGACGTCACCATAAACGTCATGCAGACGGGGATAGAGCGTTAAGGGCTACGAAGCGGTTACAAGCAATATGTTACTTTGTTACACATACTAAATATCCCCTATTACTATGTGTTATTTGTCTGAAGTTAGACGTATCTATGTCATACTGGTTAGATTAATAAATGAATGTACAGAAGATTATGCAACTACTTAGTTACCAGTACCATACAGATACATATATTTTTGTACTGATCACTTATATAGCGCTGCGGAATCTGTTGGCGCTCTACAAATAAGCTATAATAATAATAATGGCCACTTTTCAATATTTCAAAACAGGGTACCCTATCAACTCAGCTACTTTTTATGCCTCAATCATTTTATATACGTATCAATACTCTTTATTTTTTATTTACAAAATGTTATACTAAATGATGTGACTGCTGGAATATTCATACACAGAGATGGTATTAAGGGGATCTTTTTTTTTACGTGGAAATTATGAGTCACCAATATTAAAATGTCACACTGTATCGTTATAGGATATCAAATACTGACATCAATTTGAGGTTAAAATTAAACAATTTTATCCCTGTTATTAATGCTACCTGTTTAGCCAATATAGTACATTTATTCACCATATATGATTAATAAAAAAGAGAATTATCTTGATGGGTATTTAACCCCTTAGGGATCATAGTATCCAGTCTATATATCCATTGGGCCTCTCTTTTTAGTAACTCAATTTCTCTGTTGCCCCCTCTTCTCAGTGGTGGTATTCTATCTATATGCATGGTTTTAATCATAGCTACTGTGTGACCTCTTTCCAGAAAGTGTCTAGCGACTGGCTGTATGCTATGGCCCTCTTTTAAGGCTGCTCTGATTGCACTTTTATGATTGGCTAAGCGGTCTCTGAAAGATGTGCAGGTCTTTCCAATATAAAATTTCCCACATGGACAAGTGATATAAAAAAATCAAGTGATAAATCTAAAAAAATGTTTTATTATATGTGGGTGACTGAAAGAAGTTCCTGTAGACATTGTGTTGGCAGGTAACACAATTACCACATCAGTAACATCCTGGCTTTCCTCTTGGTAGCCACATTCTGTGTTCACATAATTCTTAACTAATAGTGTTCTGAGACTGCAGCCTTTTTATAAACCATCCTTGGCGATTTACAATTCCTAAATGTAAGTGTGGAGTCATGTGACTGTAATGACTAGTTCTTTGTTAGAACTTTTTTTTCTTTCATGTAATTAGCAAGAGTCCATGAGCTAGTGACGTATGGGATATACATTCCTACCAGGAGGGGCAAAGTTTCCCAAACCTTAAAATGCCTATAAATACACCCCTCACCACACCCACAATTCAGTTTTTACAAACTTTGCCTCCGATGGAGGTGGTGAAGTAAGTTTGTGCTAGATTCTACGTTGATATGCGCTCCGCAGCAAGTTGGAGCCCGGTTTTCCTCTCAGCGTGCAGTGAATGTCAGAGGGATGTGAGGAGAGTATTGCCTATTTGAATGCAGTGATCTCCTTCTACGGGGTCTATTTCATAGGTTCTCTGTTATCGGTCGTAGAGATTCATCTCTTACCTCCCTTTTCAGATCGACGATATACTCTTATATATACCATTACCTCTGCTGATTCTCGTTTCAGTACTGGTTTGGCTTTCTACAAACATGTAGATGAGTGTCCTGGGGTAAGTAAATCTTATTTTCTGTGACACTCTAAGCTATGGTTGGGCACTTTGTTTATAAAGTTCTAAATATATGTATTCAAACATTTATTTGCCTTGACTCAGAATGTTCAATTTTCCTTATTTTCAGACAGTCCGTTTCATATTTGGGATAATGCATTTGAATTAATCATTTTTTTCTTACCTTCAAAAATTTGACTTTGTTTTTCCTGTGGGCTGTTAGGCTCGCGGGGGCTGAAAATGCTTCATTTTATTGCGTCATTCTTGGCGCTGACTTTTTTGGTGCAAAAATTCTTTTCCGTTTCCGGCGTCATACGTGTCGCCGGAAGTTGCGTCATTTTTTGACGTTATTTTGCGCCAAAAATGTCGGCGTTCCGGATGTGGCGTCATTTTTGGCGCCAAAAGCATTTAGGCGCCAAATAATGTGGGCGTCTTATTTGGCGCTAAAAAATAAGGGCGTCGCTTTTGTCTCCACATTATTTAAGTCTTATTTTTTCAGTGCTTCTGGTTGCTAGAAGCTTGTTCTTTGGCATTTTTTCCCATTCCTGAAACTGTCATTTAACCCCTTAGTGACCAGAGCACTTTTCCATTTTCTGTCCGTTTGGGACCAAGGCTATTTTTACATTTCTGCGGTGTTTGTGTTTAGCTGAAATTTTCCTCTTACTCATTTACTGTACCCACACATATTATATACCGTTTTTCTCGCCATTAAATGGACTTTCTAAAAATACCATTATTTTCATCATATCTTATCATTTACTATAAAAAAAATTATAAAATATGAGGAAAAATGGAAAAAAACACACTTTTTCTAACTTTGAACCCCAAAATCTGTTACACATCTACAACCACCAAAAAACACCCATGCTAAATTGTTTCTAAATTTTGTCCTGAGTTTAGAAATACCCAATGTTTACATCTTCTTTGCTTTTTTTGTAACTTATAGGGCCATAAATACAAGTAGCACTTTGCTATTTCCAAACCATTATTTTTCAAAATTAGCGCTAGTTACATTAGAACACTAATATCTTTCAGGAATCCCTGAATATCCATTGACATGTATATATTTTTTTTTAGAAGACATCCCAAATTATTGATCTAGGCCCATTTTGGTATATTTCATGCCACCATTTCACCGCCAAATGCGATCAAATACAAAAAATTGTTCACTTTTTCACAAATTTTTTCACAAACTTTCAGTTTCTCACTGAAATTATTTACTAACAGCTTGTGCAATTATGGCATAAATGGTTGTAAATTCTTCTCTGGGATCCCCTTTGTTCAGAAATAGCAGACATATATGGCTTTGGCATTGCTTTTTGGTAATTAGAAGGCCGCTAAATGCCACTGCGCACCACACGTGTATTATGCCCAGCAGTGAAGGGGTTAATTAGGGAGCATGTAAGGAGCTTTTTGGGGTAATTTTAGCTTTAGTGTAGTGTAGTAGACAACCCCAAGTATTGATCTAGGCCCATTTTGGTATATTTCATGCCACCAGTTCACCGCCAAATGCGATCAAATTAAAAAAAACGTAAAATTTTTCACAATTTTAGGTTTCTCACTGAAATAATTTACAAACAGCTTGTGCAATTATGGCACAAATGGTTGTAAATGCTTCTCTGGGATCCCCTTTGTTCAGAAATAGCAGACATATATGACTTTGGAGTTGCTTTTTGGTAATTAGAATGCTGCTAAATGGCGCTGCGCATCACACGTGTATTATGGCTAGCAGTGAAGGGGTTAATTAGGTAGCTTGTAGGGAGCTTGCAGGGTTAATTTTAGCTTTAGTGTAAAGATCAGCCTCCCACCTGAAACATCAGACCCCCTGATCCCTCCCAAACATCTCTCTTCCCTCCCCTAGCCCACAAATGTCCCCGCCATCTTAAGTACTGGCAGAAACTCTGCCAGTACTAAAATAAAAGGTATATTTGGGCTTTTTTGTGCATTTTTTGTTAGCATATTTACATATGCTTCTGTGTAGGGATCCCCCTTAGCCCCCAACCTCACTGATCCCCCACTAAATAGCTCTCTAACCCTCCCCCTCTGACTTAATGTGCGCCATCTTGGGTACTGGCAGCTGTCTGCCAGTACCCAGTTTAGTGAAAAAAAATGCTTTTTTTTTAATAAAATATGTCCCTTTTCTGTAGTGTAGCTTTCCCCCCCCCCAAGACCAACCCCCCACCCCTTCCAGATCCCTTAGATGTTTTTTAAAAAAAGTTTATTTATTTTTTTTTTTACTTTTCCTTTTCTACTTTTCTGTAGTGTAGCGGTTCCCACCCGCTCCCGCCCCGTGCACGCGCCCGCCCGCCACCCCCCGTGCACGCGCGCGCGCCCGTGCGCGCCCCCAACGATCACGATCCCGATCCCGCCCCCCGTGACGTCACGCGCGACACCGATGGCCGCCCACCCGCCTCCCAATTTGGCTCCCACCCACCAACGATACCGGCCATCGATGTCCGGTGCAGAGAGGGCCACAGAGTGGCTCTCTCTGCATCGGATGGCCATGTATGGTTATTGCAGGATGCCTCCATATCGAGGCATCACTGCAATAACCGGAAAGCAGCTGGAAGCGAGCAGGATCGCTTCCAGCTGCTTTCCACACCGAGGACGTGCAGGGTACGTCCTCAGGCGTTAACTGCCTTTTTTTTGAGGACGTACCCTGCACGTCCTCGGTCATTAAGGGGTTAAGGAATTTGATCAATTTTGCTTTATATGTTGTTTTTTCTCTTACATATTGCAAGATGTCTCACGTTGCATCTGAGTCAGAAGATACTACAGGAAAATCGCTGTCTACTGCTGGAGCTACCAAGCTAAGTGTATCTGCTATATATTTTGGTATCTGTTTCTCCAGCTGTTGTTTGTATTGCATGTCATGACAAACTTATTAATGCAGATAAAATTTCCTTTAGTACTGTTACATTACCTGTTGCTGTTCCGTCAACATCTAATTTTCAGAGTGTTCCTGATAAACATAAGAGATTTTATTTTTTAAATCCATTAAGAAGGCTATGTCTGTTATTTCTCCTTCTAGTTTACATAAAAGTCTTTTAAAACTTCTCTTTTTTCAGATGAATTTTTAAATGAACATCATCATTCTGATACTGATAATGGTTCTTCTGGTTCAGAGGTTTCTGTCTCAGAGGTTGATGCTGATAAATCTTTGTATTTGTTCAAGATGGAATTTATTCGTTCTTTATTTAAAGAATTATTAATTGCATTAGAAATAGAGGATTCTGGTCCTCTTGATTCTAAATCTAAACGTTTAAATAAGGTTTTTAAATCTCCTGTAGTTATTCCAGAAGTGTTTAATCTCCCTGATGCTATTTCTGAAGTAATTTCCAGGGAATGGAATAATTTGGGTAATTCTTTTACTCCTTCTAAACGTTTAAGCAATTATATCCTGTGCCATCTGACAGATTAGAGTTTTTTTGGGACAAAATCCCTAAGGTTATGGGGCTGTCTCTACTCCTGCTAAATGTGCTACTATTCCTACGGCAGATAGTAATTCATTTAGGGATCCTTTAGATAGGAAAAATTGAATCCTTTCTAAGAAAAGCTTACTTATGTTCAGGTAATCTTCTTAGACTTGCTATATTTTTAGCGGATGTTGCTGCAGCTTCAACTTTTTGGTTAGAAGCTTTAGCGCAACAAGTAACAGATCATAATTTTATAGCATTATTATTATTCTATAACATGCTAATAATTTTATTGGTGATACCATCTTTTGATATCATTAGAGTTGATGTCAGGTATATGTCTCTAGCTATTTTAGCTAGAACAGCTTTATGGATTAAACTTGGAATACTGATATGTCTTCTAAGTCAACTTTGCTTTCCCTTTCTTTTCAGGGTAATAAATTATTATTTCAACTGTTTCTGGAAGGAAGGGAACTTTTTTACCAAAGGATAAAAAATCTAAGGTAAATTTAGGTCTAATGATCATTTCGTTCCTTTCCTCACAATAAGGAACAAAAGCCTGATCCTTCATTCTCAGGAGCGGTATCAGTTTGGAAAATATTTCCAGTTTGGAATATATCCAAGCCTTTTAGAAAACCTATAGCCAGCTCCTAAGTACCCATGAAGGTGCGGACCTTATTCCAGCTCAGCTGGTATGAGGCAGATTACGTTTTCTTCAAAGAAATTTTGATCAATTCCGTTCTCAATTTCTGGTTTCAGAACATTGTTTCAGAAAGGTACAGAATTGGCTTCAGTTAAGGCCTCCTGCTAAGAGATTTTTTTCTTTCCCGTGTCCCAGTTAACACAGCAAAGGCTCAGCATTTCTGAAATATGTTTCAGATTTAGAGTTGGCTGGAGTAATTATGCCAGTTCCAGTTCTGGAACAGGGGCTGGGGTTTTATTTTATCTCTTCATTGTACCAAAGAAGGTCAATTCCTTCAGACCAGTTTCGGATCTATCAATATTGAATCGTTATGTAAGGATACCAACATTCAAGATGGTTACTGTAGGACTGTCCTGCCTTTTGTTTAGCAAGGGCATTATATGTCTACAATAGATTTACAGGATGTGTATCTACATATTCCGATTCATCCAGATCACTTTTTGTGTCTGAGATTCTCTTTTTAGACAAGCATTACCAGTTTTGTGGCTCTACCGTTTGGCCTAGCCTCAGTTCCAAGAATTTCTTTCAAAGGTTCTCGGTGCCCTTCTTTCTGTAATCAGAGAACAGGGTTTTTTGGTATTTCCTTATTGGACAATATCTGGGTACTTGCTCAGTCTTCTCATTTTCGAAGAATCTCATACGAATCGACTTGTGTTGTTTCTTCAAGTTCATGGTTGGAGGATCAATTTACCAATCAGTTCATTGATTCCTCAGACAAGTGTAACCTTTTTAGGTTTCTAGAATAGATTCAGTGTCTATGTCTCTGTCCTTGTCAGACAAGAGAAGTTTAACATTGATATCAGCTTGTCAAAACCTTCAGTCACAATCATTCCCTTTGGTAGCCTTATGCATGGAAATTTTAGGTCTTAGGACTGCCGCATCAAATGCGATCTCCTTTGCTCGTTTTCACATGCGACCTCTTCAGCTCTGTATGCTGAACCAATGGTGCAGGGATTACTCAAAGATATCTCAATTAATATCTTTAAACCGATTATACGACACTCTCTGACATGGTGGGCAGATCACCATCGTTTAGTTCAGGGGGCTTCTTTGTTCTTCCGACCTGGACTATAATCTCAACAGATGCAAGTCTTACAGGTTGGGGAGCTGTGTGGGGGTATCTGACGGCACAAGGGGTTTGGGAATCTCAGGAGGTGAGATTTCCGATCTATATTTGGAACTCCGTGCAATTTCAGAGCTCTTCAGTCTTGGCCTCTTCTGAAGAGAGAGTTGTTCATTTGTTTTCAGATAAGACAATGTCACAACTGTGGCATACATCAATCATCAAGGAGGGACTCACAGTCCTCTGGCTATGAAAGAAGTATCTCGAATTTTGGTTTGGGCGGAATCCAGCTCCTGTCTAATCTCTGCGGTTCATATCCCAGGTATGGACAATTGGAAAGCGGATTATCTCAGTCGCCAAACGTTGCACCTGGGCGAATGGTCTTCACCCAGAGGTATTTCCTCAGATTGTTCAAATGTGGGAACTCTCAGAAATAGATCTGATGGTTTCTCATCTAAACAAGAAACTTCCCTGGTATCTGTCCGGATCCAGGGATCCTCGGGCGGAGGCAGTGGATGCATTATCTCTTCCTTACAAGTGTCATCCTGCCTATATCTTTCCGCCTCTAGTTCTTCTTCCAAGGGTATTCTTAATATTCTAAAGGAATGCTCGTTTGTCCTGCTGGTAGCTCCAGCATGGCCTCACAGGTTTTGGTATGCAGATCTTGTCCGGATGGCCTCTTGCCAGCTGTGGACTCTTTCGTTAAGATCAGTCTTTCTGTCTCAAGGTTCTTTTCTTTCATGTAATTAGCAAGAGTCCATGAGCTAGTGACGTATGGGATATACATTCCTACCAGGAGGGGCAAAGTTTCCCAAACCTTAAAATGCCTATAAATACACCCCTCACCACACCCACAATTCAGTTTTACAAACTTTGCCTCCGATGGAGGTGGTGAAGTAAGTTTGTGCTAGATTCTACGTTGATATGCGCTCCGCAGCAAGTTGGAGCCCGGTTTTCCTCTCAGCGTGCAGTGAATGTCAGAGGGATGTGAGGAGAGTATTGCCTATTTGAATGCAGTGATCTCCTTCTAAGGGGTCTATTTCATAGGTTCTCTGTTATCCGTCGTAGAGATTCATCTCTTACCTCCCTTTTCAGATCGACGATATACTCTTATATATACCATTACCTCTGCTGATTCTCGTTTCAGTACTGGTTTGGCTATCTGCTATATGTAGATGAGTGTCCTGGGGTAAGTAAGTCTTATTTTCTGTGACACTCCTAGCTATGGTTGGGCACTTTGTTTATAAAGTTCTAAATATATGTATTCAAACATTTATTTGCCTTGACTCAGAATGTTCAACTTTCCTTATTTTTCAGACAGTCAGTTTCATATTTGGGATAATGCATTTTAATTTAACATTTTTTACCTTAAAATTTGACTTTTTCCCTGTGGGCTGTTAGGCTCGCGGGGGCTGAAAATGCTTCATTTTATTGCGTCATTCTTGGCGCGGACTTTTTTGGCGCAAAAATTCTATTTCCGTTTCCGGCGTCATACGTGTCGCCGGAAGTTGCGTCATTCTTTGACGTTATTTTGCGCCAAAAATGTCGGCGTTCCGGATGTGGCGTCATTTTTGGCGCCAAAAAGCATTTAGGCGCCAAATAATGTGGGCGTCTTATTTGGCGCGAAAAAATATGGGCGTCACTTTTGTCTCCACATTATTTAAGTCTCATTTTTTATTGCTTCTGGTTGCTAGAAGCTTGTTCTTTGGCATTTTTTCCCATTCCTGAAACTGTCATTTAAGGAATTTGATCAATTTTGCTTTATATGTTGTTTTTTTCTTTTACATATTGCAAGATGTTCCACGTTGCAACTGAGTCAGAAGATACTTCAGGAAAATCACTGCACAGTGCTGGAGTTACCAAGCTAAGTGTATCTGCTATAAACTTTTGGTATCTGTTTCTCCAGCTGTTATTTGTATTGCATGTCATGTCAAACTTATTAATGCAGATAAAATTTCCTTTAGTACTGTTACATTACCTGTTGCTGTTCCGTCAACATCTAATTTTCAGAGTGTTCCTGATAACATAAGAGATTTTATTTTTTAAATCCATTTAGAAGGCTATGTCTGTTATTTCTCCTTCTAGTATAAATAAAAGTCTTTTAAAACTTCTCTTTTTTTCAGATGAATTTTTAAATGAACATCATCATTCTGATACTGATAATGGTTCTTCTGGTTCAGAGGTTTCTGTCTCAGAGGTTGATGCTGATAAATCTTTGTATTTGTTCAAGATGGAATTTATTCGTTCTTTACTTAAAGAAGTATTATTTGCATTAGAAATAGAGGATTCTGGTCCTCTTGATTCTAAATGTAAACGTTTAAATAAGGTTTTTTAAATCTCCTGTAGTTATTCCAGAAGTGTTTTATCTCCCTGATGAATTTCCAGGGAATGGAATAATTTGGGTAATTTATTTATTCCTTCTAGACGTTTAAGCAAATTATATCCTGTGCCATCTGACAGATTAGAGTTTTTTGAGACAAAAATCCCTAAGGTTATGGGGCTGTCTCTACTCCTGTTAATGTACTACTATTCCTACGGCAGATAGTATTTCATTTAAGGATCCTTTAGATAGGAAAATTGAATCCTTTCTAAGAAAAGCTTACTTATGTTCAGGTAATCTTCTTAGACCTGCTATATTTTTAGCGGATGTTGCTGCAGCTTTAACTTTTTGATTAGAAGCTTTAGCGCAACAAGTAACAGATCATAATTTTATAGCATTATTATTATTCTATAACATGCTAATAATTTTATTGGTGATACCATCTTTTGATATCATTAGAGTTGATGTCAGGTATATGTTTCTAGCTATTTTAGCTAGAACAGCTTTATGGATTAAACTTGGAATGCTGACATGTCTTCTAAGTCATCTTTGCTTTCCCTTTCTTTCCAGGGTAATTAATCATTTTAGTTCCTTTCCTCACAAGGAACAAAAGCCTGATCCTTCATCCTCAGGAGCGGTATCAGTTTGGAAACTATTTCCAGTTTGGAATATATCCAAGCCTTATAGAAACCTATAGCCAGCTCCTAAGTACCTATGAAGGTGCGGCCCTTATTCCAGCTCAGCTGGTATGGGGCAGATTACGTTTTCTTCAAAGAAATTTGGATCAATTCCGTTCTTAATCTCTGGTTTCAGAAACATTGTTTCAGAAAGGTACAGAATTGGCTTCAAGTTAAGGCCTCCTGCTAAGAGATTCTTTTCTTTTCCGTGTCCCAGTTAACACAGCAAAGGCTCAGCATTTCTGTAATGTGTTTCAGATCTAGAGTTGGCTGGAGTATTTATGCCAGTTCCAGTTCTGGAACAGGGGCTGGGGTTTTATTTTATCTCTTCATTTGTACCAAAGAAGGTCAATTCCTTCAGACCAGTTCCGGATCTGTCATTATTGAATCGTTATGTTAGGATACCAACATTCAAGATGGTTATTGTAGGACTATCCTGCCTTTTGTTTAGCAAGGGCATTATATGTCTACAATAGATTTACAGGATGTGTATCTGCATATTCCGATTCATCCAGATCACTTTTAGTGTCTGAGATTCTCTTTTTAGACAAGCATTACCAGTTTTGTGGCTCTACCGTTTGGCCTAGCCTCAGTTCCAAGAATTTTTTTTTCAAAGGTTCTCGGTGCCCCTTTTTTGTGTAATCAGAGAATAGGGTTTTGGTATTTCCTTATTTGGACGATATTTTGGTACTTGCTCAGTCTTCTCATTTTCGAAGAATCTCATACGAATCGACTTGTGTTGTTTCTTCTAATTCATGGTTGGAGGATCAATTTACCATTCAGTTCATTGATTCCTCAGACAAGGGTAACCTTTTTAGGTTTCTAGATAAATTCAGTGTCTATGACTCTGTCCTTGTCAGACAAGAGAAGTTTAACATTGATATCAGCTTGTCAAAACCTTCAGTCACAATCATTCCCTTTGGTAGCCTTATGCATGGAAATGTTGGGTCTTAGGACTGCCGCATCAGATGCGATCTCCTTTGCTCGTTTTCACATGCGACCTCTTCAGCTCTGTATGCTGAACCAATGGTGCAGGGATTACTCAAAGATATCTCAATTAATATCTTTAAACCAATTTTACAACACTCTCTGACATGGTGGACAGATCACCATCGTTTAGTTCAGGGGGCTTCTTTGTTCTTCCGACCTGGACTATAATCTCAACAGATGCAAGTCTTACAGGTTGGGGAGCTGTGTGGGGGTATCTGACGGCACAAGGGGTTTGGGAATCTCAGGAGGTGAGATTTCCGATCAATATTTTGGAACTCCGTGCAATTTTCAGAGCTCTTCAGTCTTGGCCTCTTCTCAAGAGAGAGTTGTTCATTTGTTTTCAGATAGACAATGTCACAACTGTGGCATACATCAATCATCAAGGAGGGACTCACAGTCCTCTGGCTATGAAAGAAGTATCTCGAATTTTGGTTTGGGCGGAATCCAGCTCCTGTCTAATCTCTGCGGTTCATATCCCAGGTATGGACAATTGGAAAGCGGATTATCTCAGTCGCCAAACGTTGCATCCGGGCGAATGGTCTCTTCACCCAGAGGTATTTCGTCAGATTGTTCAAATGTGGGAACTTCCAGAAATAGATCTGATGGCTTCTCATCTAAACAAGAAACTTCCCAGGTATCTGTCCAGATCCCGGGATCCTCAGGCGGAGGCAGTGGATGAATTATCACTTCCTTGGAAGTATCATCCTGCCTATATCTTTCCGCCTCTAGTTCTTCTTCCAAGAGTAATCTCCAAGATTCTGAAGGAATGCTCGTTTGTTCTGCTGGTAGCTCCGGCATGGCCTCACAGGTTTTGGTATGCGGATCTTGTCCGGATGGCCTCTTGCCAACCGTGGACTCTTCCGTTAAGACCAGACCTTTTGTCTCAAGGTCCTTTTTTCCATCAGGATCTGAAATCCTTAAATTTAAAGGTATGGAGATTGAACGCTTGATTCTTGGTCAAAGAGGTTTCTCTGACTCTGTGATTAATACTATGTTACAGGCTCGTAAATCTGTATCCAGAGAGATATATTATAGAGTCTGGAAGACTTATATTTCTTGGTGTCTTTCTCATCTTTTTTTCTTGGCATTATTTTAGAATACCGAGAATATTACAGTTTCTTCAGGATGGTTTAGATAAGGGTTTGTCCGCAAGTTCCTTGAAAGGTCAAATCTCTGCTCTTTCTGTTCTTTTTCACAGACAGATTGCTATTCTTCCTGATATTCATTGTTTTGTACAAGCTTTGGTTCGTATAAAGCCTGTCATTAAGTCAATTTCTCCTCCTTGGAGTTTGAATTTGGTTCTGGGGGTTCTTCAAGCTCCTCCATTTGAACCTATGCATTCATTGGATATTAAATTACTTTCTTGGAAAGTTTTGTTCCTTTTGGCCATCTCTTCTGCCAGAAGAGTTTCTGAATTATCTGCTCTTTCTTGTGAGTCTCCTTTTCTGATTTTTCATCAGGATAAGGCGGTGTTGCGAACTTCTTTTGAATTTTTACCTAAGTTGTGAATTCCAACAACATTAGTAGAGACATTGTGGTTCCTTCATTATGTCTTAATCCTAAGAATTCTAAGGAGAAATCGTTGCATTCTTTGGATGTTATTAGAGCTTTGAAATATTATGTTGAAGCTACTAAGTCTTTCCGAAAGACTTCAAGTTTATTTGTTATCTTTTCCGGTTTTAGAAAAGCCAGAAAACTTCTGCCATTTCTTTGGCATCTTGGTTGAAATCTTTAATTCATCTTGCCTATGTTGAGTCGGGTAAGACTCCGCCTCATAGGATTACAGCTCATTCTACTAGGTCAGTTTCTACTTCCTGGGCGTTTAGGAATGAAGCTTCGGTTGATCAGATTTGCAAAGCGGCAACTTGGTCCTCTTTGCATACTTTTACCAAATTCTACCATTTTGTTGTATTTTCTTCTTCTGAAGCAGTTTTTGGTAGAAAAGTACTTCAGGCAGCATTTTCAGTTTGAATCTTCTGCTTATGTTTTTCATTAAACTTTATTTTGGGTGTGGATTATTTTCAGCAGGAATTGGCTGTCTTTATTTTATCCCTCCCTCTCTAGTGACTCTTGTGTGGAAAGATCCACATCTTGGGTAGTCATTATCCCATACGTCACTAGCTCATGGACTCTTGCTAATTACATGAAAGAAAACATAATTTATGTAAGAACTTACCTGATAAATTCATTTCTTTCATATTAGCAAGAGTCCATGAGGCCCGCCCTTTTTTTGTGGTGGTTATGATTTTTTTGTATAAAGCACAATTATTCCAATTCCTTATTTTATATGCTTTCGCACTTTTTTCTTATCACCCCACTTCTTGGCTATTCGTTAAACTGAATTGTGGGTGTGGTGAGGGGTGTATTTATAGGCATTTTAAGGTTTGGGAAACTTTGCCCCTCCTGGTAGGAATGTATATCCCATACGTCACTAGCTCATGGACTCTTGCTAATATGAAAGAAATGAATTTATCAGGTAAGTTCTTACATAAATTATGTTTTTTCCATCAGGATCTCAAAACCTTAATTTTAAGGTGTGGAGTTTGAACGCTTGATTCTTGGTCAAAGAGGTTTCTCTGACTCTGTGATTGATACTATGTGACAGGCTCGTAAATCTGTATCTAGAGAGATATATTATAGAGTCTGGAAGACTTATATTTCTTCAGGATGGTTTAGATAAAGGTTTGTCCGCAAGTTTCTTGAAAGACAAATCTCTGCTCTTTCTGTTCTTTTTCATAGAAGGATTGCTAATCTTCCTGATATTCATTGTTTTGTACAAGCTTTGGTTTGTATAAAACCTGTCATTAAGTCAATTTCTCCTCTTTGGAGTTTGAATTTGGTTCTGGGGGCTCTTCAAGCTTCTCCTTTTGAACCCATGCATTCTTTGGTCGTTATATTACTTTCTTGGAAAGTTTTTTGTTTCTTTTGGCCATCTCTTCTGCCAGAAGAATCTCTGAATTATCTACTCTTTTTTGTGAGTCTCCTTTTCTGATTTTGCATCAGGATAAGGCGGTGCTGCGAACTTCTTTTGAATTTTTTTACCTAAGGTTGTGAATTCTAACAGCATTAGTAGAGAAATTGTGGTTCCTTCATTATGTCCTAATCCTATGAATTCTAAGGAGAAATCATTGCATTTTTTGGATGCTGTTAGAGCTTTGTATTATTATGTTGAAGCTACTAAGTCTTTCCGAAAGACTTCTAGTCTATTTGTCATCTTTTCCGGTTCTAGAAAAGACCAGAAAGCTTCTGCCATTTCTTTGGCATCTTGGTTGAAATCTTTATTTCATCATGCCTATGTTGAATCGGGTAACGCTCCGCCTCAAAGGATTACAGCTCATTCTACTAGGTCAGTTTCTACTTCCTGGGCGTTTAAGAATGAAGCTTCGGTTGATCAGATTTGCAAAACAGCAACTTGGTCCTCTTTGCATACTTTTACTAAATTCTACCATTTTGATGTGTTTTCTTCTTCTGAAGCAGTTTTTGGTAGGAACATACTTCAGGCAGTGGTTTCAGTTTGAATCTTCTGCTTATGTTTTTTCATTAAAATTTTATTCTGGGTGTGGATTATTTTCGGCAGGAATTGGCTGTCTTTATTTTATCCCTCCCTCTCTAGTGACTCTTGTGTGGAAAGATCCACATCTTGGGTAGTCATTATCCCATACGTCACTAGCTCATGGACTCTTGCTAATTACATGAAAGAAAACATAATTTATGTAAGAACTTACATGATAAATTCATTTCTTTCATATTAGCAAGAGTCCATGAGGCCCGCCCTTTTTTTGTGGTGGTTATGATTTTTTTGTATAAAGCACAATTATTCCAATTCCTTATTTTATATGCTTTCGCACTTTTTTCTTATCACCCCACTTCTTGGCTATTCGTTAAACTGAATTGTGGGTGTGGTGAGGGGTGTATTTATAGGCATTTTAAGGTTTGGGAAACTTTGCCCCTCCTGGTAGGAATGTATATCCCATACGTCACTAGCTCATGGACTCTTGCTAATATGAAAGAAATGAATTTATCAGGTAAGTTCTTACATAAATTATGTTTTTACTCTGCCTGCTGGTGTGTATGTGGTAATAAAATTCACACTAGTTGTGGGTTCTTTATATTCCTTTTTCTTATTTGCAATATTATCTTGATCTAAAAGTGAGATTTCCTGCCAAGCTTTATCTATTTCTTGTGATTTGTAGCCCCTTGCTAAAAATGTGTCTTTTATTATTAAGAATTGTCTCACTTTATTTTCGTTTTCTGTGTTGTTCCGTACCACTTTTATAAGTTATGGTTTCAAAATGCCCTTCTTGCGTTGTTGTGTATGGTAGCTTTGGTGTTGGAGTAAGGTTTTTCTGTTGGTTGGTTTTATATACTATGAGGTATATTGACGACCTCTTCATAGTATGGGGAGGTAGTGTTATGGAACTAAATGAATAGGTGCAAAAATGTAATCAAAGTGAGCCATATGTTAAGTTTAAAACGGAGTACAGTAGCAAATTATTTGGATAATAGCTGTCAAATAAATAAAACACTTTACACACGCTGGGTTTTAATGTTGGTCTGTGGATATTGGATTTTTTGTGAGTGTATATATTTTTTTATTGTGATTTCTTTTTGTGTCTTTTAATTAGATTATGTTGTCTTGAAAAAGGCTTTTTGTATGAGCCGAAACGTCGACTGATTGTTTGGATGAATATCTTTTGTAATAAAGAGCAAAAGTATTTATCAAGACCAGTGAGTGCCCCCATGCCGATATTTTATATATATATATATATATATATATATATATATATATATATATATATATATATATATATATAGTTTTAGGAAGAGGTGACAACCCCGAAACGTCACTGGAATAAAGTTTTGAGTGATATAAACCGAGCACATGCTAGTACCTTTGTCTGATATATACTGTATATATACAGTATATGTATATATATATATATATATATATATATATATATATATGAACTGCACAACAGGAAACCTTTCATATCCATTATTAAAAATACAAAAACTCATATGTGCATTCACTGCTGCCAGTGTATGTGGAACCAATATAAAACAAACTTTAAGGGTTAACACGCATCCTCTGATGTAGACATATTTATATGTATAATCTAGCAATGATTTATGTGCAGGTGGCTTTCATGGATTTAGATTATGTGCCTTATTGATAAAGATGAGACTCATTGTGTGCTATACAAGTCCATTCTGTACCATTATATATAAACATAATGTAGAAGAGTCAGCAGGTAGAAGCCTAAAAATCTCTTTAAGGGCTCAATAATAACCACTTTACTGTAGGAGGTTATTTCAAACTCCCAATTTTGCTTGAATTTTACCTCTATCACTGTTAGGCCCCTATTAACCGTGCTGTGAAACTGATGTCCTGACAGCCATCCATTTCACTCTAATGAATGAGGTTTACAACTTTTTTCTCAAGGGAGAGAGATCTGCAAACTGCTTTACTTACAAGAAATGTAGATTGGTTTAGCCGTATTAGTCCAGAAAACAAGATGTCAAAATAACCAATGACTTCAGACTAGAGGAAAAGAAGAAAACTCTCAAAAGCTTGTCTTTTAAATATAATTTTAGTCCAATAAAAATGTATCATTGCATACTGCAATAATATTATTATTTTAATTCCTATACAATCAATTTTGTTTTTAGGCTCCTGATATGGCTTTTTTTTATGATATTGGATATCTGATTGGGATATTGGAACAATTCCAGTGCAAATGATAAAAAAAAAAATATCGGATCAGGTATAAGAAAAGTCATCAATATGAGGCATGAATAGCATCAACTTTAGTGATCACATTCCACCAGACCACAAGTTACATTTTGACACACATTGAATTCAACAGCCAAAGGCTCTTGATACATGCTGGAAAGTCTTAATTCGGTCCTCAGTGATCGACAGCCATTATTGGCCAAGTCTGATCCTATTTTTTGATATTGTGATACAATTTTGGAAAGATTTTAATCAAGGGCTATATCTATAGTCCTTATTCACTATAGTCCGTATTCCAAACCAACTGAGTTTTCTGTAAAAAGGTCTTTGGATTCAGCTTGTGTGTTTTTTATATACACACACACACACACACACACACACACACACACACACACACACACACACACACACACACATATATATATATATAAATAGAGAGAGAGAGTATATACTGTATATATATATATATATATATATATATATATATATATATTTGACCTTTTGTGCTGAATAATAATAAAATCTCTGAACAACTGATGGAAATTGCTAAGCAGAGAATTTCAGCAAGATACTGCAGAGATTTAATTTCTTTTTCCAAGCTAATTTATTATTTTAAACATGGGTTTAGTAGATATGACCCTAGTTACCATGTGGTAATGAATTTTGCACGCATACTTAGAAGTGGGAAATCCTCAATGTGAATACAAAAATAGAAATTCACTTGTGTGAAGTTACCCATGACCTGTAATTTAATTACTAACATGATTCAAGACTACTTTAATGAAATGCTTTAAGATGGCAATTTTACATCTGCACATTGCAGTGTGAAATTTAACATGTTCAGTAATTCAGGCTACATCATAGTAACTATACAGAATTCAGGATATTCATGAAATTACTTTTAGAGTTTAGTTGAATAATTTTTTTTCTTTTATTATCAAACTTACTTTGTTCTCTTGGTATGTTGAAGCGAATACTTGGGTAGGAAGTGTGCATGTGTTTAAAGAACTACATGGCAGTAGTTTTGCATGAATGCTTTTTAACACTAGATGGCAGCAATGTTGGCACAATGTATAACATTGTTAAAAGCATTCTTGCAAAACTGCTGTCATGTATTCCGTCTGTGCCTACCTGCTTTTTTTTATCAAAGGATACAAAGGGTATGGAATAAATTTGATAATAGAAGTAAATTGGAAACTTTCTTTAAATTATATGCCCCATCTGAATTATGAATAAAAAAATTGGTTTGCTTTCAACTACCTTGTGAAACAAGCAAATTTCTGCAATATAGATGATTCATACTTTTTTTTTATAATTGTTAATTAATTATTTTTAAAACAGCAATTATTTTAATTACTAAAACATTTAACCAAACTGAAGGTACGCTTTTTCTTAATTCTTAATTCCCAGTGGCAAAGTTATATTTTGTTAATAGATTAAAGGGACACTGTACCCAAAAACTTTATTCCGTGATTCATATTGAGCATGAAATTTCAATCAAATTTCAAATTTACTTCTATGATCAAATTTTCTTCATTCTCTTGGTATCTTTATTTGAAATGCAAGAATGTAAGTTTAGATGCCGTCCCATTTTTCTTGAGCAACCTGGGTTGTCCTTACTGATTGGTGGATAAATTCATCCACCAATAAAAAAGTGCTGTCCAGAGTACTGAAACCAAATTAACGGTTAGAAGCCTTCATTTTTGAAAAAAGATAGCAAGAGAACGAAGAAAAATTGATAATAGGAGTAAATTAGAAAGTGGATTAAAATTGCATGCTCTTTCAGAATTACAAATGAACAAATTCGGGTTCAGTGTCCCTTTAACAAAAAAATGGCAAATTACTGTCAGTTTGTAACATTTTGCTGTAATCTAATTATCCGGTGAGCTTGTGCAGGCTGATCGACCTATATCATTATGTACAATGTTTCAGTGTCATATTCTGAAATAATTAAATTACAGAAAAAAGTCACTTTTTTCTACTTTGAGGAATTCTATTTCCCTTCCCTTTTAATTATTGAACTATGTATGCTAGTGTCTACATTTTATAGTATTCAGCACATAGGGGCATATTTATCAAGGTCTGGAGGACCTGATCCGACACTGCGGATCAGGTCCGCCAGACCTCGCTGAATACGGCGAGCAATATGCTTGCCGTATTCAGCATTGCACCAGCAGCTCACAAGAGCTGCTGGTGCAACGCCGCCCCCTGCAGACTCGCGGCCAATGGGCCGCCAGCAGGGGGGTGTCAATCAACCCGATCGTACTCAATCGGGTTGTATTGAGGTGATATCTGTCCGCCTGCTCTTTGTGACCGCTGCTTAATAACTGCTGTTTCTGGTGAGCCTGAAGACTCGCCAGAAACAGGGGCCATCAAGCTCCATACGGAGCTTGTTAAATAGAGTCCATAGTATCTAATTATTAAAATTATTGGCATTATTAATAATAACATTATTAATAATAATAATAATAATAATAATAGCAACAATAATAAATTAAATTTAGGAAAAATATATTTGATATTTATGTGATATTAACAACTTTGATTTGGTGATAGGTTCAATTTAATAATGTCACAGAGATGACAAAGTAAGAAACACTGATAAAAGTTAAAATATTTTTGGTGAACTAACACACTAACATGATTGACAAGTGATGATAACATCAGTATTTTGTAGAGCCTCAGTTAGTCACCTGTGATACTGCTTTCCTGGTGTGAAAATCATTTTCAGCTTAACACAGATGTTACAAAATGTTGTCAACCAAATGGTTTTGGAGAAACTTGTTTATCTCTTTCCACTGTAAAAAATGCTATGAGCCTTAAAATATATGATTTATAAAACATCCTCTTTAGTTAACTGACCATTTCTACAGCATAAATATTAATAGTAATTATTTACTGTGATCTACTGATTCCTTAAAGGGTCGTTGTCGTTATAGTGGTAACATTACCTGCTCTAATTCTTTAACGCCAGCAATGCCTTGATGCTTCAGCTCTATGTGTTTAGCCTTTGCAATGGTTGATCACATAGGGGCCGAATTATCAAACTCCGAATGGAGCTTGAGGCCCCTGTTTCCTCGCAAGCCTTCAGGCTCGCCGGAAACAGTAGTTATGAAGCAGCGGTCTAAAAACCTCTGCTCCATAATTTGTCCGCCTGCTCTGAGGCCGTGGACATCAATCCACCGATCCTATACGATCGGGCTGATTGACACCCCCTGCTAGCGGCCGATTGGCCACAAATCTGCAGGGGGCGGCTTTGCACAAGCAGTTCACTAGAACTGCTTGTGTAATGATTTATTGATGTGCAGCCTACATGATACGCTACATCGTATCATGTCCACTCGCACATTAATAAATAGGCCCCATAGGGCGAGATTACATATAGGGAGTAGGTTTCAGCGCAACTGCTGATACCCATGCCACCTGTAAGTTCACCTCACACATCTGGTGCATCACATATACAGTTCATATACTGCTGTAAGTCGGATAAATCTGTGGCGTTTAGAATGTGCGCAAATAGACATGTTCAAATCAGCCATTAGGATTTAAGTAGCTCTCATCCTATTGGCTGATTTGAAATTTTCAGCCAATAGGAATGCAAGGTACCCCAATATAAAAGGGGTACCTTGCATTCAATCTTTAGTGTGCTGCAGACGATCGCATGAAGAGGACCTCTATGTTGCTGATGGCTGCCGCCGAGAGGACCACTGCTCCGGATCTGCGCATTGGAAGTCCGCTCTGCAACTCCTGCAAGAAGAATGAAGACAGAAGATGGTCCCACGATGGATGAAGATGGATCCTCCTGGATGAAGACTTTTCTCTGCCAGGAACAAGATGGATGTCCGGACTTCAGGAACGGTGAGTACATTTTTGGGGGTTAGCGTTAGTTTTATTTTGGGGGTGTTTTTTTTTTAGATTAGGGCTTTTTTATTTTTTAATGGGCAGCAAAAGAGTTGATTGTCCTTTTAAGGGCAATGCCCATACAAATACCCCTTTAGGAGCAATGGATAGATTAGTTTTTTTTAGAGTTAGTGTTACAGAAGCATTAGTTATTCTGTTGTGAAGAGCTTATTTCCCAGCAGCAATGCCTGAACCAGCAAGCCAGCGCCTAAGAAGGGCTCCAAGAAAACTGTAACAAGTTTCATTTCATAAAGAGTTAACTCTTTTTTTTCAGCTTTTAGAAACTATTGTCTAATCACCTCTGGAGCCAGACTGCTAATTGATAAGATGAACTTGTAAACTTGTTATCTTAAGTACTGTAATCCTATTGTGGCCTGTCAAAGGACAGTGCTCTCTATCTAAATGTGTGATGGGGGATTTTGTGCTTCCCCCCTCTCCCCCTGGGAGTGCCCTGTGTGCATGTAACCTTAATAAAAAGCAGGCTGGGCATCCCAGTCCTGAGTTCTTGTTTGACCCTCAATCGCAGCGTTGACTCGTTTTTGTGGGCAGAAGGGTATCCTAGCTGTACTGCAGCTAAGGGAGATTATTCTATATTTGCGAGACTCATATAGAATACTATGGAAAGCAGCTTCTCCCCTCTTTAGCAATAGGGATCCAGGCTACTAAGCGGTCCATCTCTCAGCGAGACTAAGGGTAACCGTAACATTTGGCGGCAGCGGCGGGATTTTCCTGGATTTCCTAGGAGAGGTACAGAACGGATGGAGAGCGCTTACGAAAAATTGAAGCGTACAACCCTAAAGGATTTACTTGAAAGCAGAGGGGGGTACGCCAGCAACCGGCCGAGGAGAGAGCTGATCGCAGAATTGACCGAACTGGATCAGAGCTTCACAATGGCGGAAACACCGACCACGATTAGTGACGAAAAAACCAGGATTGTTCGGGAAAGGCTCTCATTATACGGGCCGAACCCCTCCATGGAATTGGTACAGCAGTTGATGGCGGAGGCGGACGAGGATATACGAGAGACTCGAGCCCACGAACTCAACCTAGCGAACGCACACCGCAATGCTGAAGCCCCGCAGGTAATCATCCCTGTCGAAAATGCTGGGAGGCCCAAGATACCCTATGCGGCATTTCGACCCTTCCTAGAGAGCGAGACAGGGATTGATGAATATTTGGCGGACTTCGAAAGGCAATGTGCCCTGCACCAGATTCCCAACAGAGAGTGGCCCACGATATTGTCTGGGAAACTATCCGGGCGAGCCCTGGAAGCCTTTCGTACTCTGGGTGCTGAGGAAGTGACACAGTATGAGCTAGTTAAGGAGACACTGTTGCGACGGTACGCTGTAACTCCGGACACGTATCGCCGACAGTTTCGGGGCACGGAAAAGAAGCCTAACGATACCCATATGGAATGGGCGCACCGAATGCGGAGAGCGGCAAATCACTGGCTGAGCGGAAGTAAAGCGGTGACTGGGGAGGAAATTTTACAATTGTTTCTCTTAGAACATTTTTATAATGGCATGGAACAGCAAGGGAAGGAATGGCTGCGAGACAGGCGGCCTTCTACCTTAGAAGAAGCAGCCAAATTGGCCGATGAACATTATGACTCCCGTCTTCACGAACCCATGAACTACCGAGCTCCAGCACGGGTCGAACCCAGAGAGGTTTACCGTGCACCCCCTCGTGCTGAATTCCGAGCCCCGGTGCCCACAGGGCCCGTCCGACACTCAGGACCACCCAATAACAGCTCTGAGCGTCCCAGACCGACTTGCCACCGATGCAAGCAACCAGGGCATTTTATGGCTAGCTGCCCCCTTAATACGCACCAGACACCCAGGAATTACAATTACCCCTCTGGGTCCTATCGTCCGGCCCGGGCCCTCTGTGTTAACCAAGAGGCCCCTATGGAGGGATATGTGGGGCCGCTTCACGAGGCAGACCCTGTATATGCTGCCTCAGATAACCGCCAGCACCATCGGCAGAGGGTATGGCTCGAGGGGCGATCTACCGAGGGATTGCGAGACACAGGGGCTACTATCACGCTGGTACAGAGTCATTTGGTGCCAGAGCACAAGCGATCCGGACAGACTGTGGCCGTTAGAGTGGCGGGGGGGGATGTGTACAAAATTCCAACAGCTAAAGTGCATCTTGATTGGGGAGCGGGAAAGGGGGCTGTGAACGTGGGCCTAATGGATAATTTACCTGCCGAAGTACTACTGGGCAACGATTTGGGCCCCATGACTTCTGCCTATGCTCCAGTATGCAACAACGAGGCGGACCCAGTGACTACACGGGCCCAAGCCCGGACGGAGCGAGAGCTCTCACCAGTGCGGGAGACACAGGTAAGACCTACCCCGACCTTGCCTGACAGGTTAGGCCCCATACCCTGGGACACCCCAGATGCCTTCGAGGCAGAGTCTAAGACTGACCCGACCTTACAAAAGTACCGGGAACGAGCAGAGACCGGAGGGGGCGGGGCAGATAACGAAACATTCTTATGGGAAAAAGGGAAACTATACCGCTGGACAGAGAAAAGGGGACAGCGTAGGCGACAGCTGGTAGTGCCCCACAAATACCGTCAAGAAATCCTCAAAATAGGCCACGACATCCCCTTAGCAGGCCACCTAGCCGTTACCCGTACCCTACACCGCATTACTCACACGTTCTTTTGGCCAGGGGTGCACGCTGACGTTGGAACTTACTGTAACACCTGCGATGTGTGTCAACGAGTAGGAAGGCGAGGCGATCACCCTAAAGCCCAGCTAGTAAATATGCCCATTGTAGAGGAACCCTTCAGCCGGGTTGCTATTGACCTAGTGGGACCACTGGCTACCCCTAGTCCCTCCGGTAAGCGATACATTCTTACCGTAGTGGACTACGCTACCAGGTACCCAGAGGCTGTCGCCCTATCCAACATACAAGCGGATACGGTAGCGAATGCACTAGTACAGGTGTTCTCCCGGGTAGGATTTCCAAAAGAAATCCTATCCGACCGAGGCACCCAATTTACGGCTGAATTGACCCAACAACTCTGGCAGGTTTGCAAAATTAAGTCCCTCCTAAGCTCCCCATACCACCCCCAGACGAACGGGCTGTGTGAGAGGTTCAATGGGACCCTCAAGCAAATGCTCAAGACGTTCACTCAGGAATACCGAGACTGGGAACGCTTCCTGCCGCACCTCCTATTTGCTTATCGGGAGGTGCCCCAGGAAACGACAGGGTTCTCTCCCTTCGAGTTGCTCTACGGAAGAAAGGTACGGGGACCCCTAAACCTGATCCGGGAGCACTGGGAGGGAGAGATGGAGGCTGACGGTGTCCCCATTGTGCCATACGTGCTGGAACTCAGGGACCGAATGGAGCAATTAGCCAAATCCGTGCGGGCTAATCTCCAGTTGGCCCAGAGAAGACAGAAAGTATGGTACGATCGGGGGGCCCGAAAGAGAATCTTCACCATAGGACAAAAGGTGTTAGTACTTAAGCCGGTGAAGACAGACAAATTGCAGGCGTCCTGGCAGGGTCCCTACCAGATCGTAGAGAAAAGGGGAGACACCACTTATGTGATAGCTAGCTGCCACGACAACAATCTTAGAAAGACATTCCATGTAAACATGCTCAAGGAATATTTTGAGCGACCAGAGAACGTGACGGCCGTATGTTGTTCCCCTCAGGAAGACCCCGACAGTTTACCCATTCCAGACCTATTTTCTGTCCCTCTAACTTGCAGCTTTGACTCATGTTTGTAGGGGACAGCTTATAATCACTACAGGGATTGCTGACTATGGTGCTGATGATTCTTTGGTGAGCGCTAGGAGCATCCTTTTCTACGGTCCAACTTCCAGCCAGCCTGGAGGCAACCGTAACAGTTAGGTTTTTTTAATTTGGGGGGTTGGGTGGGTTTTCTTCAGGACAATAAGTTATTAGTAGTTTAGTGTTAGATTAGGGTGTGTATTTATTTTGGGGTGGCTTTTTTGTTTTTATAGGGGTATTAGATTAGGTTTAATTTTTTTATTTTGGATAACAGAATTTATGCTTACCTGATAAATTACTTTCTCCAACGGTGTGTCCGGTCCACGGTGTCATCCATTACTTGTGGGATATTCTCCTCCCCCACAGGGAAAGGCAAGGAGAGCACACAGCAAGAGCTGTCCATATAGTCCCTCCCAGGCTCCGCCCCCCCAGTCATTCGACCGACGGTTAGGAGAAAAAAAGGAGAAACTATAGTGTGCCGTGGTGACTGTAGTGTATAGAGAAAGAAATTCTTCAAACCTGATTAACAAACCAGGGCGGGCCGTGGACCGGACACACCGTTGGAGAAAGTAATTTATCAGGTAAGCATAAATTCTGTTTTCTCCAACATTGGTGTGTCCGGTCCACGGTGTCATCCATTACTTGTGGGAACTAATACCAAAGCTTTAGGACACGGATGAAGGGAGGGAGCAAATCAGGTTACCTAAACAGAAGGCACCACGGCTTGCAAACCCTTTCTCCAAAAAATGGCCTCCGAAGAAGCAAAAGTATCAAATTTGTAGAATTTGGACAAAGTGTGCAGAGAAGACCAGGTCGCTGCCTTACATATCTGATCAACAGAAGCCTCGTTCTTGAAGGCCCATGTGGAAGCCACAGCCCTAGTAGAGTGAGCTGTGATTCGTTCAGGAGGCTGCCGTCCGGCAGTCTCGTAAGCCAATCGGATGATGCTTTTCAGCCAAAAGGAAAGAGAGGTAGCAGTAGCTTTTTTGACCTCTCCTCTTGCCAGAATAAACTACAAACAGAGAAGACGTTTGTCTGAAATCCTTTGTTGCTTCTAAATAGAACTTTAAAGCACGGACTACATCTAAATTGTGTAACAAGCGTTCCTTCTTTGAAACTGGATTCGGACACAAAGAAGGCACAACTATTTCCTGGTTAATATTCTTGTTGGAAACAACCTTTGGAAGGAAACCAGGTTTAGTACGCAAAACAACCTTATCTGAATGGAAAACCAGATAGGGCGGATTACAATGCAGAGCAGATAATTCAGAAACTCTTCTAGCAGAAGAATAGCAACCAAAAACAGAACTTTCCAAGATAACAACTTGATATCTATGGAATGTAAGGGTTCAAACGGAACCCCTTGAAGAACTGAAAGAACCAAATTTAGACTCCAGGGAGGAGTCAAGGGTCTGTAAACAGGCTTGATCCTGACCAAAGCCTGAACAAAAGTTTGAACATCTGGCACAGCTGCCAGTCGTTTGTGTAACAAGACAGATAAAGCAGAAATCTGTCCTTTTAGAGAACTCGCTGATAATCCCTTATCCAAACCTTCTTGGAGAAAGGAAAGGATCCTAGGAATTTTAATCTTACTCCATGAGAATCCCTTGGATTCACACCAACAGAAATATCTTTTCCATATTTTATGGTAATCTTTCTAGTCACAGGTTTTCTGGCTTGTACCAGAGTATCTATCACAGAATCCGAAAACCCACGCTTAGACAAATTCAAGCGTTCAATTTCCAAGCAGTCAGCTGGAGAGAAACTAGATTTGGATGTTCGAATGGACCTTGTACTAGAAGATCCTGTCTCAAAGGTAGCTTCCATGGTGGAGCCGATGACATATTCACCAGGTCTGCATAACAGTCCTGCGTGGCCACGCAGGAGCTATCAAAATCACTGAGGCCTTCTCCTGTTTGATCCTGGCTACCAGCCTGGGAATGAGAAGGAACGGTGGAAACGCATAAGCTAGGTTGAAAGTCCAAGGCACCACTAATGCATCCACTAGAGTCGCCTTGGGATCCCTGGATCTGGACCCGTAGCAAGGAACATTGAAGTTCTGACGAGACGCCATCAGATCCATGTCTGGAATGCCCCATAATTGGGTCAACTGGGCAAACACCTCCGAGTGGAGTTCCCACTCCCCCGGATGAAAGGTCTGACGACTCAGATAATCCGCCTCCCAGTTTTCCACTCCTGGGATGTGGATCGCAGACAGGTGGTAGGAGTGATCCTCCGCCCATTTGATGATCTTGGTCACCTCTCTCATCGCCAGGGAACTCCTTGTTCCCCCCTGATGGTTGAAGTAAGCAACAGTCGTCATGTTGTCTGATTGGAATCTTATGAATCTGGCCTTTGCTAGTTGAGGCCAAGCCCGGAGAGCATTGAATATCGCTCTCAGTTCCAGGATGTTTATCGGGAGAAGAGACTCTTCCCGAGACCATAGACCCTGAGCTTTCAGGGAATCCCAGACCGCACCCCAGCCTAATAGACTGGCGTCGGTCGTGACAATGACCCACTCTGGTCTGCGGAAGCTCATTCCCTGGGACAGGTGATCCTGAGTCAGCCACCAACGGAGTGAGTCTCTGGTCTTCTGATCTACTTGAATCACTGGAGACAAGTCTGTATAGTCCCCATTCCACTGTTTGAGCATGCACAGTTGTAATGGTCTTAGATGAATTTGCGCAAAAGGAACTATGTCCATTGCTGCGACCATCAACCCTACTACTTCCATGCACTGAGCTATGGAAGGCCGTAGAACAGAGTGAAGAACTTGACAAGCGTTTAGAAGCTTTGACTCTCTGACATCTGTCAGGAAAATCTTCATTTCTAAAGAATCTATTATTGTTCCCAAGAAAGGGACCTTTGTTGACGGAGACGGGGAACTTTTTTTCTATGTTCACCTACCACCCGTGAGATCTGAGAAAGGCTAGAACAATGTCTGTGTGAGCCTTTGTCTTTGAAAGAGACAACGCTTGAATTAGGATGTCGTCCAAGTAAGGTGCCACTGCAATGCCCCTGGGTCTTAGAACCGCTAGAAGGGACCCGAGCACCTTTGTGAAAATCCTTGGAGCAGTGGCTAGTCCGAATGGGAGAGCCACAATAGGTAATGTTTGTCCAGAAAGGCGAACCTTAGGAACTGATGATGATCTTTGTGGATAGGAATATGCAGATACGCATCCTTTAGATCCACAGTAGTCATAAATTGACCCTCCTGGATTGTAGGTAAAATCGTTCGAATAGTTTCCATTTTGAACGATGGCACTCTGAGAAATTTGTTTAGAATTTTTAAATCCAGAATTGGTCTGAAAGTTCCCTCTTTTTTTGGGAACTACAAACAGATTTGAGTAAAACCCCTGACCTTGTTCCACAGTTGGAACTGGGAGTATCACTCCCATCTTTAACAGGTCTTCTACACAATGTAAGAATGCCTGTCTCTTTACTTGGTTTGAAGATAAGTGAGACATGTGGAACCTTCCCCTTGGGGGTAGTTCCTTGAATTCTAGAAGATAACCCTGAGAGACTATTTCTAGTGCCCAGGGATCCTGAACATCTCTTGCCCAAGCCTGAGCAAAGAGAGAGAGTCTGCCCCCTACTAGATCCGGTTCCGGATCGGGGGCTACCTCTTCATGCTGTCTTGGTAGCAGCAGCAGGTTTCTTGGCCTGTTTACCCTTGTTCCAGCCTTGCATTGATTTCCAAGCTGGTTTAGTCTGGGAAGCGTTACCCTCTTGTCTAGAGGCTGCCGAGTTGGAAGCCGGTCCGTTCCTGAAATTGCGACAGGAACGAAAATTGGACTTATTCTTAGCCTTGAAAGGTTTATCTTGTGGGAGGGCATGGCCCTTTCCCCCAGTGATGACTGAAATAATCTCTTTCAATTCTGGCCCAAAAGGGGTCTTACCTTTGAAAGGGGTATTAAGCAATTTTGTCTTGGAAGATACATCCGCCGACCAAGACTTTAGCCAGAGCGCTCTGCGCGCCACAATTGTAAACCCTGAATTTTTTGCCGCTAACCTCGCTAACTGCAAAGCGGCGTCTAAAATAAAGGAATTAGCTAACTTAAGTGCGTAAATTCTGTCCATGACTTCCTCATACGGAGTCTCCCTACTGAGCGACTTTTCCAGTTCCTCAAACCAGAACCACGCCGCTGTAGTGACAGGAATAATGCACGAAATAGGTTGAAGGAGGTAACCTTGCTGTACAAAAATCTTTTTAAGCAAACCCTCCAATTTTTTATCCATAGGATCTTTGAAAGCACAATTGTCCTCAATAGGAATGGTCGTGCGCTTGGCTAGACTAGAAAACTCCCCCTCGACCTTAGGGACTGTTTGCCATGTGTCCTTCCTGGGGTCGACCATAGGGAACAATTTCTTAAATATAGGAGGAGGGACAAAAGGTATGCCTGGCTTCTCCCACTCCTTATTCACTATGTCCGCCACCCGTTTAGATATCGGAAAAGTATCAGGGTGCACCGGGACCTCAAGGAACTGTCCATCTTGCACAATTTTTCTGGGTTGACCAGATTGTCACAATCATCCAGAGTAGATAGCACCTCCTTAAGTAATGCGCGGAGATGCTCTAATTTAAATTTAAATGTCACAACATCAGGTTCTGCCTGCTGAGAAATTCTTCCTGTATCAGAAATTTCCCCATCTGACAAACCCTCCCTCACTGCCACTTCAGATTGGTGTGAGGGTATGACAGAAAAATTATCATCAGCGCCCTCCTGCTCTACAGTGTTTAAAACAGAGCAATCTCGCTTTCTCTGAAATGCTGGCATTTTGGATAAAATATTAGCTATGGAGTTATCCATTACTGCCGTCAATTACTGCATAGTAACAAGCATTGGCGCGCTAGAAGTACTAGGGGTCGCCTGCGCGGGCATAACTGGTATAGACACAGAAGGAGATGATGTAGAACTATGTCTACTTCCTTCATCTGAGGAATCATCCTGGGCAACTTTACAATTTGTGACAGTTCTGTCCTTACTTTGTTTGGACGCTATGGCACAATTATCACACTATATTTGAAGGGGGAACCACATTGGCTACCATACATACAGAACATGATCTATCTGAAGGTACAGACATGTTAAACAGGCTTAAACTGGTTAATAAAGCACAAAAACCGTTTTAAAACAAAACCGTTACTGTCTCTTTAAATGTTAAACAGGGCACACTTTATTACTGAATATGTGAAAAACTATGAAGGAATTATCCAATCTTTACCAAATTTTCACCACAGTGTCTTAATACATTCAAAGTATTGCACCCCAATTTTCAAGCTGTTAACCCTTAAAATGTGGAAACCGGAGCCGTTTTTAATTTTAACCCCCTTACAGTCCCAGCCACAGCCTTTGCTGCAACTTCACCAATCCCAGGGGGGTATATGATATCAAATGAAGCCTTCTAGGAACGTTTTTAGTGGATTCCAGACCCTCACACATGCAGCTGCATGTACTGAACTCAAAATTAACTGCACAGTAATGGCGCGAAAATGAGGCTCTGCCTACTACAGAGAAAGGCCCTTCCTGACTGGGAAGGTGTCTTAACAAGTGCCTGGTGCTAAAAACGTTCCCCAATGTTATAAAAGTGTGAAATACAACTTCAAACTGCATATAATACTTAAATAAAGCAATCGATTTAGCCCCTAAAAGTGTCTACCAGTTTATAGCCCATAATAAGCCCTTTATTCTGTTTGAGACTAAGAAAATGGCTTACCGGTCCCCATGAGGGGAAAATGACAGCCTTCCAGCATTACACAGTCTTGTTAGAAATATGGCTAGTCATACCTTAAGCAGAAGAGCCTGCTAACTGTTTCCCCCAACTGAAGTTATCTCATCTCAACAGTCCTATGTGGAAACAGCAAACGATTTTAGTAACTGCTGCTAAAATCATAATCCTCTCACAAACAGAAATCTTCATCTCTTTCTGTTTCAGAGTAAATAGTACATACCAGCACTATTTTAAAATAACAAACTCTTGATAGAAGAATAAAAAACTACAACTAAACACCACAAACTCCTCACCATCCCCGAGGAGATGCTACTTGTTCAGAGCGGCAAGGAGAATGACTGGGGGGGCGGAGCCTGGGAGGGACAATATGGACAGCTCTTGCTGTGTGCTCTCCTTGCCTTTCCCTGTGGGGGAGGAGAATATCCCACAAGTAATGGATGACACCGTGGACCGGACTCACCAATGTTGGAGAAAATTTAGTTAATTTTGTTCTGTAATCTCAGATTTTTTTATTTTTTGTAATATTAGTTTTTTTATTTTAATTTAATTTTAGTTTTTTTTTTAATGTAATGTTATGATTTTTTTTAGTTAGTATTTTGGTAATTTTTAATTAATTGTTTAGGGAGATAGTCTTTTTTTATTTTATGCAATTGTGGTTAATTTAGGGGGTATTAGGTTAGGGGGCTTAGTGATTAGATTAATACTTTGCACTGTGGGGGGATGGCGGTTTAGGGGTTAATAGGTTAATTAGTTAGATTGCATTGTGGGGGGTTGGCGGATTAAGGGTTAATATTGTAATTAGATACTTTGCGTTGTGGGGGGTTGGCAGATTAGGGATTAACAACTTTATTAGATACTTTGCTATGTGGGGGTTGGCAGATTAGGGGTTAATACATTTATTAGTTACTGCGGTGGGGGGGATGCTGGTTGAGAACTACATATTGCGCATGCGTTAGGTGTTTGTTAAGAATTCCAGGGAGTTACGGTGCTCATATACTCAGCGCAAGGCTTGCTGCGCCTGTCTATATGTGGCGAGGTGAATATGGAGTAAAATTTCTCCTTTTTCGCGGCGTAAGTCCTTGTGCTGAATATGTGATATCGACTTGCGATGCAGGTTCTATGTTAGTTTATGGGAGCGAAAACAGCGGCCGACTGGTAAAATATATACGTGCCACATTTGTATGCTTTGTATGCTTTTGTGGGCAACGCCACATATGTGATCGAGCCCATAGAGTTGGGAGGTCACTAGTGTTAAATTTACGTGCTCTAAAGAACTAGAGCATGTAATTTTATCCCAATGATAGTCCTATAATCGTGACATTATGGTCCCAAGCAGAAGCTTCCACTGAGACATTTTTCAGCAGCAGTCACACAGCTGGGTCATGAGACTGCAGTTGCTGATTGGGTCACTGGCTCTATCTGCTAGGGCCCAGTAGTGCTCAGTGAGTGTGATTTCTTCTGATGCATTTCATTTGCTTTTCTATAGCCAATACTGCAAATTAGATATTTTAAGTATGGGTGTTGGTTTTAACAGGCATTTATTTCAAATAATACAATAAAGGTAAAGTAAAACAATTTGTAAACAATTGAATGCACTTTAACAGATAGAGGGCCAAATTACAAGTGGAGCGCTAATTAATGCTTCTGCTTGAATGTTAATTGTGCTACAAGTAAGCTTTTTGGGTGTGTCGGTTGCACTCATATTATGAGTTGAAAGTAAACTGTTTTCCCTTGCGCGCTAAACCGACGAGCGCAAAAAGTCAGACTTATAATTTTGTGTTTGTGTTTACATATTCCCCCATATAAGCAAATGGAGAAAAAAATGGTGGAAAAAAAAACACGCCACTCTCACGCAAACCCAATCGTATATTCTCATGTGTGCTAACCTGACATGAAAATATGAATATTTCACATTACAGTGTTCTTCACATAACAGAATATTTTCTATTTATTCATAAATATAAATATATATATATATGGGTTTTGGTAAAATATATATCAATACCTATATATAGGAATTATTATATATAGGTATAGATATATACAGATATATAAAGGAATATCTATTTATAAATACATACAATGTTTACTTTTAACTTACAATACCAGCAGTAAGCCCGATGAACGCAAAAAAAACATGATAAACCCCTTATCATGCTTTCCACTTTAAGTAAATCCATTTAATTTACTAAGAGCCAAATTACAAAGGGCCAAAGATTTGCTTCTGTGCCACTCTAGATGAGCAAATAAGAAGCAGGCATATATGCATATGCTCCAATCACTGGACGTATCCTCTTCTGTAGTAGAAAGGGAGTGGAATAAAATGCTCTATTGAAATATAGCATCATATACATCATATTTTTACATTAGCATGTTCCTTTAATTCCTTTATTTCAAAATGCCAAATTATAAATACTAGAAATTCTAAGCCATCTTAAATCCTAGATGAAAACATATTAACAATTTTAGAACTAGATACTTGTACATTTCTGTGTCTGATACAGACAAATCAATTGTATAAATTAACAGCAATATTGCCTGATAACAAATTAGATAAGGATCATGGGATATGTGACTAAGGAATATTATATTGATCACCAGTGTTCTTTCTGAAAATCATGGTTGTATAATTCCCTTAAACGGACATTATACACTAGTTTTTTTTTGCATAAATGTTTTGTAGATGATCTATTTTTTAAATGGATAGTTTTGCTTATTTTTAAATAACATTGTTTTGATTTTCAGACTCCTAACCAAGCCCCAAACTTTTAGGAGAATACCGATGTATACCTACTCCAGCTTGCTACTGTTTGTGTAAAGGGTCTTTTCATATGCAAAGAAAGGGTACGGGGGGGGGGTGCCTGATATTTCCCACTTGCAGTGGGTGTTCCAGTAACCTTTAAAACAGAGCTAAACTGGAAGCTTCTAGGTAAGTTTTTAAACGGTTTTATATTGGATTTTTTATATCAGTATCTGTGCATATTATTCTTTATAGTAGTGTCTATTACATGCAGTTATATGAAAATTGGTGTATACTGTCTCTTTAAGGAATTCCTCATACTATTAAAAATCTGCACTAATTAGCTGAGTTTCTTTGTCACGTTGGTTAAACCTGTTCTTGCTAAACAATTATAAAATCATTTTATATATGGCTGGATCATCCATGGGTGAATCTAAAGAAAGAATAAAATTGCATGTGATCACATAACAATTAAAAAAAATAAAAAAAATTCTAGGTTTTTGCTATACTGGTCTCCAGAGTCTTCTTCTAAGAAATATAGTCGTCTTTTTTTTTTTTAAAAAGACACATGACTTCAGAAATATATAGGCAACAAAAAAGCATTTAAGCAGTTTGTATAATCTATGAGGTATATAGTGATGAACAAATCAAAGTCCATGAAACCAGAAATAAACTTCACTCTAAAGATAGAATAAGTGCCCACAAATCAGCAATTAGGAACAAGTACATGACATTGTCAGTGTCCGCACATTTTGTTAGATCATAGACCATATTCCTAAACAAAGAAGGGGTGGTAATAGGGAAACTATCCTTAAAAAATGAACAGTTTGGTGGATTCAGCATCTAGATACTCTACATCCTATGGGACTAAATAGGGATTATGATCTCCATTCGTTTTTATAATCTACTTATTAGTGTATATTGATATATTTTATGTTTTAAGAATTATGTCTTATCTATATAAAATATTTTTAAAAGTATAATCTGACTTACAGAAGCAACTGAAATTATTTTTTGAATAAAGATGTAATATTATGTTTGTCCACTAGATGGTTGTAATAACTAGTTAATATGTTATGTATTGTCAATGAAAAAGTGATTAAGAACACAGGTGCTATATATTGTGGTGTGTACCAGTACTCTACAGCATGACTAAGGGCTAACTAGGCCCAGAACAGCCAATAGGATTGAAGTTCAATCCTATTGGCTGATTGCATCAGCCAATAGGATTTTTTCTACCTTAATTCCGATTGGCTGATAGAATTCTATCAGCCAATCGGAATTGAAGGGACTCCATCTTGGATGGCGTCACTTAAAGGAACCTTCATTCGTTGGGTAGTCGTCGGCCAGGAAGGATGCTCTGCGTCGGATGTCTTGAAGATGGAGCCGCTTCACGCCGGATGGATGAAGATAGAAGATGCCGTCTGGATGAAGACTTCTGCCCGTCTGGAGGACCTCTTCTTCCCGGCTTGGATGAAGACTTCTGCCCATCTGGAGGACCACTTCGCCCGGCTTCGTTGAGGACTTCAGCCCGGTTGGGGGAAAACTTCTCAAGTTAGGGTGATCTTCAAGGGGTTAGTGTTAGGTTTTATTAGGGGGATTGGGTGGATTTTAGAGTAGGGTTGGGTGTGTGGGAGGTGGGTTTTAATGTTGGGGGGGGTATTGTATTTTTTTTTACAGGTAAAAGAGCTGATTACTTGGGGCAATGCCCTGCAAAAGGCCCTTTTAAGGGCTATTTGTAATTTAGTATAGGGTAGGGATTTTTATTATTTTGGGGGGATTTTTTATTTTATTAGGGGGATTAGATTAGGTGTAATTAGTTTAAAAAACCTGTAATTATTTTATTATTTTCTGTAATTTAGTGGTTTTTTTTTTCATACTTTAGATAATTGTATTTAATTGTTTTTAATTGTAGTTAATTTAGGGAATTAATTTAATTATAGTGTAGTGTTAGTGTAACTTAGGTTAGGTTTTATTTTACAGGTAAATTTGTCTTTATTTCCACTAGGTAGCTATTAAATAGTTAATAACTATTTAGTAACTATTCTACCTAGTTAAAATAAATACAAAGTTGCCTGTAAAATAAAAATAAATCCTAAGCTAGCTACAAGGTAACTATTAGTTATATTGTAGCTAGCTTAGGGTTTATTTTATAGGTAAGTATTTAGTTTTAAATAGGAATAATTTAGTTAATTGTAGTTATTTTATTTAGATTTATTTAAATTATATTTAAGTTAGGGGGGTGTTAGGGTTAGGGTTAGACTTAGGTTTAGGGGTTAAGAACTTTAATATAGTGGCAGTGACGTTGGGGGCGGCAGATTAGGGGTTAATAAGTGTAGTTAGGTGGCAGCGACATTGGGGGCGGCAGAGTAGGGGTCAATAAATAAAATGTAGGTGTCGGCGATGTTGAGGGCAGCAGATTAGGGGTTCATAACTATAATGTAGGTGGCGGCAGTGTCCGGAGCGGCAGATTAGGGGTTAATAATATAATGCAGGTGTCGGCGATGTCGGGGGAGGCAGATTAGGGGTTAATAAGTGTAAGATTAGGGGTGTTTAGACTCAGGGTTCATGTTAGGGTGTTTTAACTTTTGTTTCCACATAGGAATCAATGGGGCTGCGTCAGAAGCTGAACGCTGCTTTTTTGCAGGTGTTAGGTTTTTTTTTCCCCAGTCGGCTCTGCCCCATTGATTCCTATGGGGAAATCATGCACAAGCACGTTTAGCCAGCTCACCTCTTACATAAGCAGCGCTGGTATTGAGGTGAGATGTGGAGCTAAATTCTGCTCTCCGCTCACTTTTCTGCGGCTAACTCCAGGTTTGTAAAAACCCGTAATACCAGCGCTGTCTGTAAGTGAGCGGTGAGCATAAAATGCTCGCTAGCACCGCACAGCCTTACCGACAAAACTCGTAATCTAGCCGTGCATTTAAACATCCATATTTAAAAAAATAAATAAAAGTGCTATAATACATTTTTAAACATAAATCATGTCCCATTAAATACAGAATTCTGCTCTGTTTAAGCAAATTGCAATAATAAAATTATCTGGCACATACAACCATTTATTATGGTTCCTTTATGTCCTTTTAAAACATTTTTGACATCTACATATATAGATGTCTTCTATATATATCTTCTTAATTTCTCATTCACACATAATCTAATAACTTTTTTTCTTCATCTAATTTATCACATACATCCTCATCCAAATCTCTTAATTCTCTAAAATAATCCAGATGCATCTGTCATCTTTTGTACTCCAACCTTTCTCTCCAAACTTTCTTACGAATAACACTGATAAAAAAAATCATTAATAGAACGCTTACCTCATTTTCTCTTTCTCCACCATAAATACTTCTTTACAAACTGCTTAGCAACCCATTCATCTTCTAGCAAACTCACATTTAACTTCCATACACCCTTACCATACTTAACTTTCACTTCCAAATCCAGCTCACATTCATGATACGTGAAAGGCATCCTAGTGGTCTTATACAACCATGCTTCTATATTCATGGAATAAAAAATTAAATCAATACGAGACTTTGATGACCCATCCTCACTGAAGTAAGTAAATCTTTTATTAGGGCTTTTACTGACTCTGAAAGCATCTTTAAGATCATATACATCAATCATCTCAATCAAGTCTCCCCCCACACTTTCCCTATTTCCCTCATACACAACACATTTAAAATCACCCACTATAACTGTGAAACCCCTTCCACTCAAAAACAAACCTAACCTAGAAAATAAATCAGTCCTATCTATTTTACTATTTACAGGTGCATAAATATTGTTTGTCACTGTCCTGGGAAACATGGATCGCTTCTTCACTTCAGTATCAATAGTCATAATCCCAAATTCAGCAGCAGCTAAATCAGGTACTCCAGGATCTTCAAATTCAGGAACAGCAGTCTCTTCAACAACAGAATCAGCTGAAATAGGGACACCCTTCACAGGTTCCTTAGATGTTCCTTCCCCTAAAGAAGAAACCATATCCTTAGGCTTCAACTCCTCCTCTCCAGCAACAAGATCAGGTTGATCCACTAGGGCACAGGCATGGGTTAGAATTTCTTGTCTGTATTTGGGGTATTTTCTAGCCAAGTGTTCAATGGAACAACACAAATTGCACTTTATGGTCTGTGGACAATCTGCCATCTTATGCCCCAACTCACCAAAGTTCCTACATCCAACCTCTTGAGAACACTCCTCTTTCCAATGTCCAAAGTGCTGGCATCTTTGCCAAAAGTGGGGCATTCCAGGGTAAAACAGGGTAAAACAAATAGCTCCTATTGCAAAAAATGGCAAAGGTTTGGGGTGGATGGGACTTCACTTCTCCAAAATCATCCAGAGGAAACTCAACCAAGAATCTTCTTTTACCATTAAAGGTATCAAATGGATTCTTCATTTTCTCTGGTATACAAACATAAGAACCGTATTGTCTTAGCCATGCCATAATTTTATACACCTCCACAAAAGGATTATACATGTGCACAATTAGAGCTGTTTGCTTTGACTCGCTTCAAACAAAATCAGTTCCTTTCAGGTCAGGATGATCAGCCATCTCAATATCTCACCTAAAGCAAAGCGTAACTAACTTTCTGTAAGGAAAAACACATCATATGCTCCTTGCTGTACAAACGTCTGGACACAAAAAATTACTTTCTATGGCCATCTTCAAGACTTTCTCCATAACTACAGTCAACATGCAGCAAACCACAGCTCTTTCTTCTTTCCTCGCAGAACCACAAATTGTGTGTGATGACTGATTAGCATTTATACACCAAACCACAATAATACGATTAAGCAGTGGGAGTTGACAGACTACATGTATTCGATAGATATTATTGTAATTGTAGAGGACTTATACTACCTTTAATATTTATAAACTGTAAATTTTACATATGTTTGAGAAATAATTAAACAGGCTGTTTGAAAACATATCAAGATATTCAATGCACACTGGATGGCAGAGACAACACCTATAGCTTTGTTGGCTGATAGAAACAAGCCTCTAGAAGACTGACAAGAAAAAACACAAACACATCCACAAAAAGAAAAAATGTTTGCAGATAACTTAAATGCATGTCCTGCCCCTTCTTAAAATACACTAGAAATCCTTAATTTCCTTGGATTTTCATAATATTACAAATATTACATTGCACATATTACTTTGAGACTGACTGTTTACAAGCTTAATTCATTTTCTGGCATGCTGTCACCACACTGATGAAACAGGTTGCCTATGGTTATGAGTATATATTGCTGATACATTCCACGCATTGATTTGTTAAAGACGGCACAAAAAAAAAAAAAAAAAAGAAGTGACATAAACAAAAACTGAGGTTATTCCATAATACTTTTGGAATTTAAAATTATACTAGTGGACATGATTGTAACAAATTATTTTATCTATTTTATGTTTAACCCCTGATACATAGTCAAAGTCACACAAGGTGTATGCTCCTGTAGCACTTTAGATCATGATATGGCTAGAGAGCCAACCGAGGACAGCATACAACATGTGTATGGGCCCATCAGCCATTAAGTTCTCATTTGGAATGAATACAGTGGAGTGAATACAGTGGGCCCCGTTTATCAAGCTGCAAAAGCAACATCGGGGACCTAGCTAACCTGAAACGATAGCTGTCTGCCGCCTAAAATGCGGCGGTTTGAAATCATTGCAATCCAATCCATTCGGGATGATTGACAGTCCCTGATAGCGCTTGATTGGCCTCCAGCGACGAGGGGTTAAATATGGACAGCATATGTTGTCTGCTTGCAGAGATGTCTGGCGGACATGATTGGTGGTTGCAGATCATGTCTGCCCGACCTTTCATAAATGGAGTCCAGTGTGTGAATTTAACTGAATGTTTAACTTCTTAGCAGGAGTTAAATACACAATGGGAAAATCATGTTAAAAAGAAAATGATTCAAATGATTAAATAAAGCATTTTTTTTTGCAATGCTATTCTACTTTAAAGGTACACTAAACCCTGATAGACTCTTGGGGGCATATTTATCAAGCTCCGTATGGAACTTGAAGCCCCGTGTTTCTGGCGAGCCTTCAGGCTCACCAGAAACACAAGTTATGAAGATCGCTAAAGACCGCTGCTCCATAACCTGTCTGCCTGCTCTGAGGCCGCGGACAGACATTGCCGGAAGTCAACCTGATCCAATACGATCGGGTTGATTGACACCCCCTGCTGGCCGCGAATCTGCAGGGGGTGGCGTTGCACCTGCAGTTCACAAGAACTGCTGGTGCAATGATAAATGCCGACAGCGTATGCTGTCGGCATTTATCGATGTGCGGCAGACATCATCTGCAATATCGGATCATGTCCGCTGGCACTTTATTTAATATACCCCTTAGTCTAGTAGCACATTTATAACATTTCCTAATAGGCCTCAGCAGAGTAGAAAAAATTAGATAACAGTCTTTTAAACCTTAGTTACAATATGACATCACCTGGTACTCCAAATTTAAACTAATTTCTTCAATATTTAAATAACTTATCTAATTTTAAAACACATCTGCATATTATTCGCAGGCTAATCTTTGCTTTTAATGCATACTTTTATCTAGCAATTTTTTTAAAAGCTTAATGTCTCTTTAAAGGGACAGTCTACAATAGAATTGTTATTGTTTTAAAAGATAGATAATCCATTTATTACCCATTCCCCAGTTTTGCATAACCAATACAATTATATTAATATACTTTTTACCTCTGTGATTACCTTGTATCTAAAGCATCTTCTGACAGCCAACTGATGACTTTTTATTTATTATCTATTGACTTGCATTTTAGCCAATTATTGCTGTGTTGTGCTGACTCTTGAATAACTCCACGGGTGTGAACACAATGTTATCTATAAGGCCCACATGAACTAGCTGTCTCCTGATGTGAAAAGCAAATAAAAAAGCATGTGATAAGAGGCTGTCTGCAGTGGCTTAGAAACAGGCAGAAATGTAGAGGTTTAAATGTTATAAAGATTATTAATATAACAAGGTTGGTTGTGCAAAGCTAGAGAATGGGTAGTAAAGGCATTATCTATCTTTTTAAACATTAACAATTTTAGTGTTGACTGTCCCTTTAAGATTGTAAAAGAATGTATAGCCGGCCCATTATTTCTTACATGCAGAAGAATGACTGTTTCAGTTAGTAGCATATGTCCTTTTGATTATAAGGTTACTGTGCCCTATGGAGAAAAATAATGTCAACGGGAATGGCACCAAATAAAGCATTCCTTAATAACCAACAGTGCGGACAGGAATTAGCAATAACATTAAGTTTAGTGAAATGTAATTGGGTAGGCTTTGAAAAATTGGTAATTTGATCAACAAAACACTTAGCCTCTCAACCCCTACAGAGATCAAGGTTAGGGAGAGACCTTGAATGAAATGAGTTTATTGGGTCTTATGTCCCAAGGTATATATCACATTCAGCGATGGCGTTACTGCATTAATTGATAGTGCTGCCTGGCCGTGTTCTGAGTAGCTGTACCTGCAGTAATAGTAGAGAAAGCCTTCAGTTTGAGTAAGGGTTACACTTTCAATTAGGGTAATGCCATCTCTATTTCACCAAACAAATTGGATCATGTTTCATCTGCCGTCTCATACTACTGGAGTGCAGGAATAAATGTCACTACACTTAAACTAAAAAACAAAGATTCAGAATGGGATAATTTAATATTAGACAAATCACAACAAATGTTTAATATGTCACACAAAAAAATCTGTATATTTTAAAATGTATCTTCCTTTAAATAGGGCAATATAAACATGAAAGGGAAATAGATAACTGGTTAATAGTGAAATCAGGCATGGTAACTTCAATTACATGTGATGATGTATATATAATGTAACTCATTAAATAAAGTTCCTGCCTTCTTTGTTTCAGCACTGTAATCCCTACAATAACGTGATGTTGAAATAGAAGCACTACTAGAAACTAGCTGGTGATTGGTGGCTACACAAATATGCCTCTTGTCATTGGCTAACCAGATGTGTTCATTTAGCTCCCTTCAGCTAGTTCTCAGTAGTGTATTTCTGCTCTGGAGATTAATTTAACTTTAAATTTGTTTAACCTGTTTGCAGGAGTTAAACACATAGTAATGTGCAAGCAATAGTGCAATGATAAAATGTCCCTTTAAGTGGCATTTCGCAGCTGTTCATACAGTTCTTGCACATGCTAATTTCACATTAATAAACAGTATTTTTTGTGTAATTAAAAAGTGACATACATATTTCAAACCACACTTTAAAACTATGAAACTTGTACACAAATTAAGCACAATCATCAGTATGTTTATTTATGATTGCATTGAAATGTGTGGACTCTTAAATGTGCTAATTATAAAATTAAAGGGACATTAAATGCTAAGGGCTAGATTACAAGTGGAGCGGTAGTTAGCGTTTTTGCTATAGTGAAAACTCACTTAGGATTTTAATTTTTGCGCTAGTCGGGTTGTGCTCAAAGTAAACTGTTTTTCCTCTAGCGGTAACGTGACTAGCGCAAAAATACAAAGTTACAATATATATATATATATTGCCTGCACGTTCTTGTATTCCCCCATAACTAATACCCCACTATCACACAAACACAATCGCATATTCTTATTCCCCTAGAAGTCAATGGAGAACACCTCAGTATCGTGCAAACACCATCACATATTCTCATTAGCGCTAACCCGACATGAATATTTCCTTTTGCAATGTTCTTTACGTAACGGAATATGTTCTATTTAATTATAATGAAATATTTCTACTTATATCTGAGGGTTTCTTAAACAAATATGTATTTATACCTATATATACAATGATTATATATTATCATATATATATATATATATATAAAGGAACATCTATTTAGAAGTACAGAACATTGGAATGTGAAATATTTACAGTACATACATAGTTAAAACCTTTACTAAATATGAATATTGCATAAATATGTTTTTACAAGTTTTCATCTACTGCAACGGGCTCTAATGCACTTATTTATATATATATGTCTATTTATGTATACATATGTATTTATACCTGTAGATACTTATATACACCTATAAATACATCAATATATATGTTCACACACACACACACACACATATATATATATATATATATATATATATATACATACACACAAATAAATAAATAAATATTTATATATATATATATATATATATATATACACACATACAAGTATTTTTAGGGGTGTTTTTTTTAAGATTATTTTTTTTTAGTTTAATCTATGCAGCAAAAGAACTAAATGCCCTTTTCAGGTCACTTTTAGAGTAAGCTTTTTTTAAGTTAGTTTTTTTTGTTTGTGGGGGGGTTTAATGTTAGAGGGTTGTTGGGTTTTTTATGCACCAAAAGAGCTTGATCCCTTTAGGGCAATGCTCTACAAAAGGCCCTTTTAAGGGCTATTTGTAGTTTAGTTTTAGAATTGTTTTTTTTTTTATTTTGTGGTGGGTTTTTTATTTTGGGATTTTAGAATAGGCATAGATCTTTTTTATTTTTTGTAATGGTAGTTTTTTTTAAGTAATGTATTTTTTTTATAGTAATGGTAGGCTTTTATTTTTTTAAAGGTAGTTTTTTTTTGTAAAGCTAGGGTTAGTCTATTTTGGGTTAACCTAGGGGGTGTTAGTTTAGGGGGTTTAGATGTAAGTGGGTTACTTGGGTTGGGGGGGGCTGGCAATTTAGGGGTTCATAGTTTATTGCTTTACTTTGCGGTGGGGTATGTGGGAGTTTAGGGGTTATTAGAGTAGGGTTCTTAAGGGGATTTGGGTAAGCAAGCGAGTAGGGCATTTTTCCCACATTTTTGGCTCCATTGACTTCTATGGGGCAGTAGGTTATTGTGCGCACGATTGTGTAAGTTCGACTTTTTACGTGAGTAGGGTTATCGCTGGATCGATACATTTTTACTTTCAACTCGTGATCCCAGTGCAACTCGACTCGCACAAAAGGTTTACCGCTAGCGCAATTAGCGCTCTAGCGAAAGCGCTAGTTAGAGCTCCACTTGTAATCTAGCCCTTAGTGTTTAATGTTGCTTTAATAAAAATAATATGCACGTTTTAATGGCACACATCTCATTCATGAAAATATTCAGACATATCAGCCAGTCATCATTAATATTGAAATTATTAGTTATCTACCATGTTTTACTTTTGCCATAACACCATTTCTTACAGATTTTTGTTTGTTTTATATTTGCTTAAAGGGACAGTAAAGTAAAAATTAAACTTTCATGATTTGAATAGAGCAGGCAATTTTAAACAACTTTACAATTTACTTCTGTTTTCAAATTTTGCTTCGTTCTCTTGGTATCTTTTATTGAAGAGTAAAACAAGGTAGGCTCAGGAGTGTGCACGTGTCTAGTACTCTACGAGAGCAGCATTTTGCAACATTGTATAACAAAGCTAGAAATAATGTTGCAAAACACTGCTCCCATAGAGTACTAAAGACACGTGCACACTCCTAAGCTCTTATGAGCCTACCTAGTTTACCTCTTCAATAAAAGATACCAAGAAAACAAAGCAAATTAGATAACAGAAGTAAATTGGAAAGTTGTTTAAAATTGCCTGCTCTATCCGAATCATGAAAGTTTAACTTTGCTTTTACTGTCCCTTTGACTACATTCTGCTGTCCTGCAATCTACTAATTCATTTTTTAATACAGACTGTGACTCTTTACATACATTGGCAAAGCTTAAAAAATGAAGCAAAAAAAATGAAATAAAAATAAAATCACCTGAAGTGATGCTCGTGGGATATTCCACTATCAGACTGAACTCGGCCAGTAGTCTTCTTATCCCAGCGTTGAGCCGGAATGATAGGGAATATACCAGAGAAAGTTCGCAAGATGAGGTAAGCGGCACTCACCACAGATGGGAACAGGCATGGAATCAGAGAAAGGCAGTTCAGGGGTAAACCACTAGAAAGATCAGGCAGGCAGGGTTTGGCAACAGTAAAGCAGTCCAGAGGTAAACCACTAGAATGGTCAGGCAGGCAGGGTTTGGCAACAGAGAGGCAATCCAGAGCAATAGGGGTTAATCAAACAGAATAGTCAGACAGGCAGGGTTCAGCAGCATTATATCATTAAAGCAGTTTAGGGGTAAACAGGCAGATTGGTCAGACAAGCAGAGGTCAGAAACAATATAACAGTACAGCATACAGCAACAATAACACCCAGAAGAACACTAAGTAACACCTATACTTGGGCAGTGATAGGTAGCAATTCAGTAACTTCCTGACGGGCTTTAGAACGAAGGGAGCAAAACAGGAGCCTGACTCCCCCCTAGGCAACAAGCAGAACCGCAGGCGATGCGTCCCTAGCAAAAGCTAGAGCGGCACGGCGTGACAACTGAGCTTCCATTTTAACATATAATAAGGCAAATCTTATAAATTAGTTCACAATGATGCACTCGATGGAGCAAAAATATAAAAAGAAACTTTATTGTTCTTAAAAAGTTACATGAGAGGAGCTTCAAAGAATCTCTGACGCGTTTTACACTAGTGACAAGGCTTAATCATAGATTAATTGCAACAGTGTTGTTGCTTTAATCTGTGTGCCTCAAAATGTGTCACAGCTTTTTCTAACTGTACAAATGTATCTAGAAACTCCTTACAGAAACCCCTACTGTGGGCATATAATTAGCCAACCTTTTAAGACTTACACCTACAGTACATTACATACAGTAATAAAATATGTTTGACAATGACATCTGTCCTATGGAGCTTTCATTAGGAACCTAATGTGGGACCTGTTTTCTTCAAGGAAAAAAAAGGGTTTGTTGCCTAAGGATACATTTTTTTTCTTTGACACTTACATTCAATACAGTTTATTTTGCCCTTAATTTCTGAGCTACTTTGAGCAATTTATTATACTTATTTTGATGCGTAGCTTGCAGTCTAATTGCTGATTCAGTGAAGGGGCAAAGAAAAAGTAGTTCCGAAGTAGTTTAAACTCACAAGCAAAGGGCTTGACCTTTTATTTGGCTATCAGCAGAAGCTGGACAAGTCAGAAATAAGCAGCATGGGGCTGATTATTAAACACAGAATTTTAAGTATCTTTAGCTTTTCTTATGTACAGTATGTTGTGAATATATGTCTACAGAGGTTTTAAGAAAAGTTTTCATGATTGTAAAATGTTTAGAGGTCATATTATGAAAACCTTCACATATATTTGTAAGTCAGGAACACCATAAAAAGGCCAAATCCGACGCTGGATGACAAAGTTATGTTATATGGGAAAAAATATTGTTTTTCAGACCTTTTCAGTTAAAGTAGTAAGGATACTTTTAGATATCTTTAAATTCCTGGACATTCCTTAAACAATTATTTGAATAAATTATTCCTACAGTATTTTAGAGACCAAAGCTGTATTAAAGTTGTATTTATTTTTGTAATTATTTGTTGTAAAAACGAATGTTCCTGTGATGAAAATTAAAGGGACATAATACTCATATGCTGAATCACTTGAAACTGATGTAGTATAACTGTAAAAAACTGACCGGAAAATATCACCTGAGCATCTCTATGTAAAAAAGGAAGATATTTTACCTCACAATCTCCTCAGCTCAGCAGAGTAAGTTCTGTGTAAAAATGTATACTCAGCTGCTCCCAGCTGCAGGTAAAAATAATAATAATGAAGAAATGAACAGCAGCCAATCAGCATCAGCAGTGCTGAGGTCATAAACTCTCTTACTGTGATCTCATGAGATTTCACTTAACTCTCATGAGATTTCAATGTATACTTCCCTAAACTGAATAGGGAAAGAATATGAGAGTGCACAAGGCTCATCCCTTCAGCTGTCCCAGGACAGACATACTAATATGCTGCTTAGAAATCCTTTACAATGGGATGTGGCTACTGAGGAACTTTTAAGGTAAAATATCTTTATTTTTTACATAGAGATGCTCAGGTGATATTTTCTAGTCAGCTTTTTACAGATATACTGCATCACTTTCAAGTGTTTAAACATTTGGGTATTATGGCCCTTTAAACACTTTTAGTTTGTATGTTTGTAGGGTATGTGACACTCCATCAAAAGGACTGTGGGAGTTTTAACATAAACAAAAGCTTTTTTCACGCAAAAAAATATTGTCAATATGTCTAAATAGTGCTCTTTCCTGTGCACGTTAGAAATACATTAAGTGAAAAGTCCATTTAATATATTTTAGTATATTTTGTGTTCAGTGTAAAAAAAACAAGTTAACAAATAGAAATGTTAACAAAAGTGCATGAAACAAATATATTATGACAGATTTCTTGCTTGTAAAAAACAAAACATAAAACAATTTTTTTTTTTAGCTCTTAGACCTTTTATTACTCACTTAGTTGAGGTGGAGGAGGTCAGAAATTGAATTAAAGGGATATGAAAATATGGATAGATGTATTCAGCGTAAATATCCAAAAAACCTCCCTTAGATTTAATTTATTTTCTCTTTTACCCCCTCTTCTTCAACAGGGGACATGATCAATTCTAGCATTTTATCCCTAAAAAAACGATATCAATCTTACATAAGAAAGGGCTACAAGCTATAGAATTTTTTGGGATAGAGGTAGCAATTTTGAAAATGCAACAAAACAATTTATATTAAGGTCCACTGATTATCTGCTCAGTCACAACTTATTCATGTTTGATGGGGGTTTCTATCTCCAGAGACGTGGGACTGCTATGGGGGCGAAATTCGCCCCCTGTTACGCCAATCTCTTTATGGGATGGTGGGAGCAGTCCCACATCTATGGGGATGGAAACCCCTATCTAGATAATATAATTTTATATGCATGATATATAGACAATTTGATTTTTGGGGACTTTTGTAAATATCTGAATAGGAACAATTGTGGTATCAGTTTTTTAGGGGAGAATAATCTGAATCAAATTAATTTTTTGGAGACATGTTATCTCTAGCAACATATATAAAGGAATTGTTGAGACTAACCTATTCAGAAAACCCACAGCAGGGAGCACAATACTGGAATACAGTTCATGTCACCCTCGTCACACATTACAAGGTATCCCTAAAGGTCAATTTATAAGGGCCAAAATAAATTGTACCAATCAGGAGAGTTACCTAGAACAAGTGAATATAATGACACAACGTCTAAAAGAAAGAGGTTACAATGATGAGATGTTACACAAAGCTAGAATGGTTGTAGATCAGATACCAAGAGAACAATTGTTGACTTATAAACCAATGACCAAAGTTTATAACAACCTATAGTGAACAATATAGGGGTATATGCAAGATAATTAAGGAATGCATCCCAATTTTATATGCTGAACCCATAATGAAAAAAAATAGTACAGGATTGATGCGAGTTTATCCTGAAGAAAGGAAAAAGGATAGGTAATTATGTCTCCCCCTCCGATCTCCCAAGAGATACTAAATCAAGTTGGCTAAAACAACAGAAGGGTTTATTTAAATGTAGAAGGAACATATGTAAATTCTGTGACTATGTAATAGAGGGAATTAACTTTAACTCTACCAGCACGAATTATACACAAAATAATTATTTTCTATATTAATTGTGCAACAACACATGTCATATATTTACTTACCTGTAGGGGCCATTTAAAACAAAATGTAGGGAGAACTAAAAATAGTACAGGATGGTTGCGAGTTCATATCGAGGAAAGGAAAGATGATAGGTAATTATGTCTCCCACTCCGATCTCCCAAGAGATACAAAATCAAGTTGGCTAAAACAAAAGAAGGGTTTATTTAAATGTAGAAGGAACATATGTAAAATCTGTGACTATGTAATAGAGGGAATTAACTTTAACTCTACGAGCACAAATTATACACATAGAATTGATTTCTATATTAATTGTGCAACAACACATGTCATATATTTACTTACCTGTAGGGGCCGTTTAAAACAAAATGTAGGGAGAACTAAAAGACCACTAAAAGACAGAGTGTTGAATATGTAAGGTCTATTGAAGACCCTGAATCGACTACCTCAATAGCGAAACATTTTGGAGAGTTTCATAATTCTGACTCGACTCTGCTAAGTGTACAAGGAATTGATCATGTTGGAGAAGAGGGGGTAATAGAGTAAATAAATTAAATCTAAGGGAGGTTTTTTGGATATTTTTGCTAAATACATCTATCCCTCATGCTCTTAATTTCAGAAAGGATATAGATCTGTATGTATGAAGCGGTTCTTGAGGCTTCATTAGGTTATATGAATCTAGGATATATAGAAAGATCTTATTTGGCGTAACATAAGCCAATTTATATGTCATAAAAGATAAAGACCTACATCTATTTATCAACCTTTAGTTGAAGCTTTACTAGACTGTAATGAATTAAAGATGTATATAGATGTCTAATCTGGCTAAAAATAAGTCGACTTAAACTGATCAAATTTAACATACGAAGTGTATTGTAATCAAATCTAATATACAAAGTACACTGGGATCAGTAATTGTATATATAATCCTTTAAATAATTTACAAAGTACAGCGTGATGATTAACTATATATATATAATTCTTAAAATAATTTAAATCATGTACATAATGTATTTATAACATATAGGAATATATATTAACTGTGAATAAAAGCCGGAAGAGGCTGGGGCTCCTATATGCAGTAAACAAGTGCATTAAGCACGAAACATGTCTGCTTAGCAGCACGGCTTCACCTTCTATGCTAAGAATCTGAGTGATTTTTATAGCTGATTACCATACATGTTTTTACTATTTGGAATACAAGTTTTTTGGATTTTACTGATGACTAAAGCTGGTGCTTTGGACTTACCTTTTGTATTCTTGTATCACTTTGGGCGCTTTGGACGAATGCGCTACCATTAAGCACAGCTTGACAGCATCTGACGTCATACCCCACTCTCCTATATGCCGTTGAATGTGGATACGGGGGAGAGAAAGCGCACCACTCACAACTCTGTTTGCTTAATACAATAAGAAGGATCATTTATTTTTTATCATCCACATTTTTTTTCCTTAAAACAGCTGTAACTCAACTAAAAGTTATAAAACTGGTTATAGGGGTTGCTATTAGAAATGGGTTAGCAGGAGATTGGGGTGACACACACAATAGCATAACACTCATAAAATTCAGTTTCTATTATATTTTAGTAGCTGTGAGTACTGCTTACCTCATTTTACAATCTCTCTCTCAGCTCTGGGATATTTCCTATCATTCCACTTGATGCCAGGATAAAAAGGCTACTGGCCAAGTTTGTTCTGATAATGGAATATCCCACGAGCATTACACTAAACCTACAAACCCCCACAACACAATAAGCCTAATTAAACTATTAACCCCTAATCCGCAATTCACCCACATCACGAACTACCTAACAAAACTATTAACCCCTAATCCGCCATTAACCCACATCGCAATAAACCTAATAAATTATATGAACCCCTAATCCGCCATTAACTCACATCGCAATAAACGTAATAAAGTATATGAACCCCTAATCCGTAATTCACCCACATCGAGATCTACCTAATAAAACTATTAACCCCTAATCCGCCATTAACCCACATCGCAACTAACCTAATAAAACTATTAACCCCTAATCCGCCAAACCCACACAACGCAATAATCCTAATTAATCTATTAACCCCTAATCCGCCAAACCCCCACAACACAAATAACTAATTAAATTACTAAACCTCCTTACCTAACACCCGTAGGGTGGATTCAGTTCTGTGGAACAGCTGATAGGTGGGATAGAAGCTATAATTCACAAAGATGGGTGACATCTTAGTAGAGGTATTGACTGTATTGTTATGACAAATTCAGCAGGAGGTAAGAGTGATGACCAGTTGTCCTGTTGATAAGTGCAATAGCAGCGTAAGTACTGTTCGAGAGACTGATTGGTCCTCTCCGTCTGCCCATTAGTTTGGGGATGGCAAGCACTACTAAGTCTTCTGTTGATTCCGAGGGTTTGGCAGAGATCTGTCCAAAATTTAGAAATAAACTGAGTACCTCTATCTGAGGTAATAAAGTCTGGTAAACCATGTAGCCTTACTATGTGGCTGAGAAATAATTGCGCTGTTTCAGAAGCAATTGGCAGACCCCGATGAGGTATAAATTGTGCCATCTTAGAGGAAAGATCAACGACTACTAAGATGGTATTATGATTTGAAGATGAAGGAAGGTCAACTATGAAATCTGTGGTGATGTCCCACCATGGTCTGTCAGAAATGGGGAGTGAAAAAAGTAGACTGTATGGATGGTTATGTTAATGTTTACATTTGGTGCAAATGGTACAAGACTGGATGTACTGCTTTACACTGTGTTCAATCTGGGGCCACCATAAATCTCTTTTCAGTAAATGGAGGGTCTTGCGAAAACCATGATGCCACGAAATTGGAGAATTGGGTAGAATGAAGAATTTCAGAGATGTAGGGACATAAACTTATTGTCCATGGTAATGCAGGCAATCTAGACCCTTGTGAAGCTTAAGTTGTGGTAGAGAGGAAACCTTTTGTTGATGTTCTCTTAAATAAGATATACTGTATTATCTATGGTGAGTCCTATAAACCTATTCAAAGGTATGATGGAGGAAGGTGGCTTACAGTTTTGTGGGTCTAGGATCCTTCTGAGATAATGCATCTGCCTTAGTGTTTTTAAAACCAGGACGGTAAGTAATAGTGAAATTGAATCTTGGAAAAAAAAGACTCCAACGTACCTGGCGTGAGCTTAAAGTTTTGTTAGTCTTTAGATACTCTAGGTTTCTATGGTCTGTGTATAATATAATTGGGTAGATGGTTCCCTCCAGTAGATGTCTCCAGAATTCAAGAGCTGTAAGGGTTCTTTAGGGGATCTCCTCTGGGAGAGTACAGCACCTAAGGCAAAATCTGAAGCGTCAACCTCGAGGATATATTGTAACCTAGGGTCTGGGAATTGTAGTATGGGGGCTGTCACAAATTTGTTTTTAGTAGATTAAAAGATTGCTTGGCTTGTGAATTCCAGGAGAATCTTAGATTCTTCCGGGTAAGAAAAGTCAATGGTCTGGCGATCTCAGAAAAACCCTTTATAAACTTTCTGTAGAAGTTTGCAAAACCAAGGAACCTCTGAACTTCCCTTTTGGTGGTAGGAGTAGGCCACTTATTGCGTCTACTTTGTTGTTTTCCATACTAATGTCAGAAGGGGATATGTGAAAGCCGAGGAAGGATATAGAGTCAGTGTTGAAAATGCATTTTTCCAATTTAGCATAAAGGTTATGTAATCTAAGTTGGGATAAAACTAATCTTACATGTGTAATGTGTTTTTCCAAATTGTCAGAGTAAATTAAAATGTCGTCAAGATAAATAACCATGCACACATCAAGAAGATCACGAAAAATGTCATTTATGAAACATTGAAATGTTGCCAGGGCATTACACAAGCCAAATGGCATGACTGTGTATTCAAATAAGTCATAGCGTGTGCGGAACGCTGTCAACCACTCATCCCCTGATCTACTTCTTACAAGATTGTACGCCCCCCCTAAGATCTAGTTTTGTATAAATTCTAGCTCCTTGTAAGCGTTCTATGAGTTCTGGGATGAGGGGTAAGGAGTATCTGTTCTTTTTCGTACATCTGTTAAGTTGTCTATAACCTATAATTGGCCTAAGACTAATTCTCTCTGTGGGATAGGTTATGGGCTTTAAAGAAAAAATAAAGTACAAGAATTTTTAAATTCCTTGAAAAGGGACCTTTCACCTGAAATCTGAGGCTCAGGGGCTACTTCAGTAGTAGGAGGTTTGTTAGGTAAATTATCCTTAATGAACTTCCTTATGTGTTAATTTTCAATTTGAATTTCCCTGAGACCCTGTTACATGTAATCCTTGCTTTTAACTAGTGATCTGACCCGGTTTGTGAGCTCTGTGATATCCATGCTTTGGGAATTTATTTTTAAGGCTTGGTAATATGTCAGGATGAATTATATTTTTTTGCCCAAATTTAAGTGCTCCACTCAGTCTCACAACAAACCGCAAGTTCATACAGATTTAACTAAGAACCTTATTGTGCTCATCGAACTGAGGGTCACTACTGCATGGTAAGACATAGAGTTCATTCGGAAGCATAATGGCACTCACAGAAACTCTGACAAATCAGATTTACAGTCCGGTTACTAGGTAGTGGTCACAGCTTAAGTTAATTTTGAGTCTAATGAAAGTCACTGCAAGACAAACTGGTATCAGAATGAGTTGCTTGAAAGGAGATTAGTACAGTTAAGTGGTTAACAATTTTGCCACAAAGGATAATAGTAAGATAAGATGATGAATTTACTTTACTGTTAGTCCTTAATTCAGTAGCTGTGGCTAAGTTGTAAATTTACGTTACCAGAGGTCTGTGGTTCAGCAGTTGATCCTCACATGCCAGGAACAGGAATCCGTTTGACACGGCTGAGACGTGACGTCACGCGCCGACTGTGAGAAAGTAGGAGAATGCCAAAATAGCTGGGAGTTTAGTCGAGCTGCAGCAGGTCGTATACGGCAGATGGAAAACATTCACAAAGGTAAAATTCTGTAACTCTGAAAGGGTAGCAGTGAAGAAGTAACCAGGAAGGTTAAAATTATAGAATCCACAAAATTAGGATAAACGGCTATGTCTCTCAACGACTGACTCAGAGTAAGGTCTGAGCACAATAGCAAATTACCAAGCATTGATAGAAGGTAGGAGAAGCCTTAAATACTGTGAGAGGACAGAACCAAAGGGATTACTTAAAGAGACAAGGCCATAAAAACGGAAATCATAACATCCATATGAAAATAAAAAAGCCCCCTCAAAATAAAAATACCCCCTAATCTAATGCTAAACTACCAATATCCCTTAAAAGGGCCTTTTGTAGGGCATTGCCCTAAGTTAAACAGCTCTTTTCCTTAAAAAATACTAAGTCTCCCCTCTAACAGTAAAACCCCCCACCCACCAACCCCCCCCCCAAAAAAAAAAAACTAACACTAAAATCCTAAACTACCCATTGCCCTTAAAGGGGCATTTGTATGGGCATTCAGCTCTTTTAAGAGTACCCAAAAATCCCTAATCTATACCCCCCAAAAAAAATAAAAAAAAAGCCTAAATCTAAACCCCAAAATAGGTACTCACCATTCCTGAAGTCCGGCAGAGAAAGTCCTGTTCGAGGCGGTGAGGTCTTCTTCCAAGCGGCCGACATCTTCTTCCAAGTGGGGACCTCTTCTTTCTTCATCCAGGACCAAGCCGGCGTGGAGTAGAGATGAGCGTGGAGCAGGACCGGCAACCGCGGAGGATACTCTTCATTTGATCGCCGCCGTACACTGAATAGTGAATTCAAGGTACACGTTTAAAAATGGCATCCCTTGCATTCCTATTGGCTGATTTGATTCTTCAAATTCAAATCAGCCAGTAGGATGAGAGCTACTGAAATCCTATTGGCTGTTCAAATCAGATCCTCCATGCTCCATGGCTTCACGGTCGCTGGTCCTACTCCACGCTCATCTCCGGCGCCGGCTTGGTCCTGGATGAGGAAGGAAGAGGTCCCCGCTTGGAAGAAGATGTCGGCCCGCTTGGAAGAAGACTTCACCACCTGGAACAGGACCTTCTCCGCCGGACTTTAGGAATGGTGAGTACCTATTTGAGGGTTAGACTAAGGCTTTTTTTTATTATTTGGGTATTTTTTTTTTAGATTAGGGATTTCTGGGCACTCTTAAAAAAGCTGAATGCCCTTTTAAGGTGTGACACTTTAACCATTCAAATTGTTGGTTAGATTGTATAAGTACACAGTCCAACATTGAGGGAATTGAACTCTAACCAGGTAAAAGCAGTTGGTCTGTAATGCCCTTATAACAACACTTTATACAAACACAGTATTTGAATAAAAGCTATCAAGACTTGAGTATGCTACCCCTAAAGGTTCAGGATAATGATATATTGATTTGCCTTAAATGAGTGTTAGCCTTTTTTATGAGTGATACACTATTTAACAACATGTAAGCAACAGATTCCTCAGACTAGATATTGCCATGTAGGACTTAGATTTAACAGTGTAGATCGAGATAAATAGATTTTCACTCACAGTTTCCAATAGAATTAAATTTAGTTAAACAGTCTTTGGTTATTGAGATAGCTGAAGGAATTGGTACAAGCAAATATTATAAGTTTGTTTTAAAAATCCTTTCAGGAGAGTACCAATTGATCTTTGCTTTCTCTGTGGTAGCGTCTCTGAGAGGCTCAGATGATCTGCCACTGAAGAACTGCAATACTGAGAACGAGGCTGATGACATCACCGCCTGTGTAGAGAGAGTAGGAGGCTGACTGAGTGGAACGCTTCAGCTGTATCAGGTGAGAGATAATCCAGGAGAGTTGAGGAACTTGGAAAATGCAATAATTAAAAGGTTTGTACAAGTTATGAAAGAGTGGTTAATGGAAAACCAAAGTCTCTTTATCTTGAGTTAGGAAATCCCACGAATCGATGAGTAGGCAATTTGAAGTTAGGTGAAAAAGGGCTATGAATTTAGCAGGCTTAAACGAAGTGAGAGACCAAACTACTATTAATTCAATGAACACTCACAATTATCAAGCAAAGAGAAAGAGTAGAAAAAATCCTTTTATAGGAAGTGCTGAGTGAGGAGAAGGTTTTGAGTTAAAGGAGCAACATATATGACAGATCCCCCTTCTCAATGAATCCGCTACGAGGATTCCTATGTGGGTTTACGAGGGTAAGTATTGTGAAAGGTAGAAACCAATCTAGGAGCGTGAATATCTTGATATGGGATCCAGGAGTCTGCTTCAAGTCCATACCGCTTCCATCTTATTAAATATTCAAGTCTCCTTCAATGGATCCGAGAATCGAGTATCTGATCAACTTTGTATTCTGGATGTTCATCCACAAGGACTGGGGGTGGAGGTGTTTTTTGTCTGTTAGGATTGGTGTCAGGTACATGGGCTTTGAGAAGTGAAGTATGAAATGATGGGTGAATTTTATAGGTAGGAGGTAGTCTGTGTTTTACAGCATTTGAATTTATGATCTTTGATATAGGGAATGGCCCAATGAATTGACTAGCTATTTTTTTTGTAGGGACGTCCATCCTCAGATTCTTAGTTGAGAGCCAGACCAAATCTCCTTCTTTATAAAGTAAAGTAAAATTTTTGTTTGACTTTTGCTTCATTCAGATGTCTTTTGAGGAGTTCCAATGATAATTTGAGGTTATAAGAGAATTTGTTCGCTGCTGGAGTAGGGGAAGTATAGTTCAGAGTTGGAATGGTTGATGGATGGTATCCGTAAGTTGCCATAAAAGGACTTATTTTGGTGGATGAATTTAAAGAGTTGTTGTACGCAAATTCTGCAAGTGGAAGTATGTCAGACCAATGCTCTTGTAAATGGGATACATAGCAACGAAGATACTGTTCCAAGACCTGGTTAATCCTCTCAGTTAATCCATTTGACTGTGGTTGGTAGGCTGTTGATAAGCTACATTTAATCTTGAGTGTTTGACACATTGCTCTCCAAAATTTAGACATAAACTGTGTCCCTCATTCTGAAATGATGGTTGAGGGAAAGTTCCAATAAACTTTTCAGGAGGAAGTATGTGAATTGGTTTCTCTGATTCAGGTATTTCTTTGATGTTTTTTGAACCTTGATGGTAAGTTATGAGGAAGACAAACCTGTCAAAGAAAAGGCTCCATTGCACCTGTCTAGAGGATAGGGTTTTATTATTCCTAAGGTACTCCAAACTTTTATGATCCATTTTATAGCAAGAAGTTCTTTGTCTCCAACTGAGTAGTTTATTTCTGTTGGACTGTTGGAGTAAAAGGCAATTGGATGCAAGGCAGATGTAAATGAGCTGCATTGAGATAAAATTGCCCCAAGACCTTTTTTAGAGGCATGCACTTCGATAGTCTGACTTGGGCAGTTGCAAAATCGGAGCTGTGATAAAACTTTTTTTAGAAGATCGAAAGCGTATTGGGAATCTTGTGTCCATTTGAATGCGTGACAGAAGCCTGCCAATCTAGTTAGAGGTTTAACAATGCTGGAGAAATTTTGGATACATTTTCTATAAACATTTGAGAAGCCCAAGAAACATTGTAAAGACTTGACTGAGGTTGGTTCTGGCCAATTTATAATAGCTTGTACCTTATCTGGGTCCATTTGGATTCCTTTGGGAGAGATTATATATCTGACGAACTTTATTGTGTCAATGTGAAAATGAAATTTTTCCAACTTAGCGTATAATTGATTATCTCTGAGTCTGGTCAGAACCCAGCGAACGTGTTTAATATGATCTTGTTTATTGCAAGAATAAATGAGAATGTCATCTAAATAAATAACAAATGCAGACATCCATCAAATCTTTGAAGATTTCATTTATGAAGTACTGAAATGTTGCAGGGGCGTTACACAACCAGAACGGCATTGCATTACATTCAAATAATCTGTAAAGGGTTCTGAACGCGGTCTTCCATTCATCCCCACTCCTTATCCTGATCAAGTTATATGCTCCCTTGAGGTCCAATTTAATGTAGCTGGTGGCTTCATTCAACTTCTCTAGAAGTTCTGGTATTAGCAGAAGTGGATATCTGCTTTTTATAGTTATAGAATTAAGAGCTCTATAATCTATAATTGGTCTAAGAATTCCAACCTTATGTGTGACAAAAAATATGCCAGCTCCTGCTGGAGAAGTCAATGGGCTTTTTTTAAGTTATCGTCTAAATATTCTCGAAGATGTTGTAATTCGCGTTATGACAGAGGAAAAGCGCGACCGAAAGGAATCTTAGCATGAGGTTTAGTATCAATGGGACAATCAATTGTTCTATGAGGGGGTAGATATTCTGCTTCTTTAAGATCAAAGACATCCATAAAATCATGATACTCAGCTCATAGTTGCTGTGCGATATGGGCAATGGTTGTGTAGGGAAAAAATGTTGATAAACAATAGGCGGACTGAAACTTTAATTTAATTTCTACCCAATTGATCATGTTGTTTTTTTTTAATTATCCATGGATGTCCAATAACTGTAGAATGAAGAGAACTAGGTATAACATCAAATAAAATGTACTCTTTATGACCATCTTTTGTAGATACTAGTAATGTTATTGTGTGATGTATAATTAGCCCTTTTTAAAAAATATGTACCGTCAATTACCTTCACATAAACCGGAGATTTTTTTACCACACAAGGAATTTTTTTTTTTTTTTTAAACTTTATTTTTATTGAGGTCATACAGCTATGAACATAAACAAGCTTACAGGACAGCAGCAGACATAGGCACATGTCTCGACAATAATATGAGTATTAAACAGAGCAATATCAGACATAGGCATATGTCTCGATCATAATATGAGTGTTAAACAGATCTCATAATTCACAACTGATAGGGAGAACATCCTGCCAGCTAAACTCATGTGGTTAGAAATATATAAACAAGTCCTGTGTATTGGAATGCTAACCTCTTTTATAACTATGACATTATTTCCCAAACCAATAGGTTATGACTCATGGACCAGTAGAAATATGGGGAATATAGAAACCTTAAAAGTAGCATTATCTAGATCTATTATGTCATAGAAGGTGGTGAGGAATGGGGCATAGCCTTAGCCGCTATATTGCAACAGGTAAATAAAGAATTATAGGGGAAATTGCGAGGGAATCTACGTTCCTTTGTTTAACTTGTGTAAACTACCCCCAAAAAGGGGGGGGGGCGGAGCCAAAGCTACAATGCCTCTAAACCTACAATCATCGGGTATATAATAATTCTGGGGCAATGTTTATGGTATGAAGCCAAGCGAACTCCAGGATGCAGAGAGTGAAGTAAAAGCATAGAGCTTACTGTGTCTCAGAAGGAGTTCTTGGGTCTGTAGAGAAATGGTATAGGGCCAACTATGATACCTCCCCTCAGGGGTTGACGTCATTACTGGACAGAGCCGGATATGGGATATGACCCACTCTCTCTCAAGAGTGGGAAAGGATGAGGGGAGATATCAATAACGCTGGGGAAGTAGTACACTCTCCAAATTTAACTAGTAGATAGTATAGGGGGAGAAACAAAGCCTGTCATGCAACAGAAGGCTGATAGCATCTTAACATAATAAAAAGCTTTTAAATGAGTCATGAACCATGCGAGATAAAATATTTAGAGCTCAGATATGCATATTTGGTAAAAGATCCTAACTATTACAAACATTCTGTGCTCCCAACATAGATAATTCCCCCATGAAAAATAAAGTGAGCACATATATAACTCTCCTAGAATACGATACAGGTTAATATAATAGCCCCTTCCCAGATGTCAAATGAGTACAAGCATATTAAGTGTAGTGACATGCAAATAGATATGTTATAATATAATCTCAATACCGTCATGTAAAGCTAGGAGAGGGACAGCAGAGATAGTAGTAACAGGCAAACTATGTATCATAACCTGTTAGGTGTAAGAGGAGAGCCTTAACATATATCAATGATGTAGAGCTAGATGTGTATATATTCCTCCACTTTAAACCTTGTATACACACAGAAGGACAAAGAGTATACAATATATGAATCCCTGGAGTTATCCCCCAGTGCCTTAAATAGATACCCTGATGTTAAGTCAAGCTGTGAGTACCAGCTAGTGGTGAGAGCTAGAATGAAGATTAGATCGCACATTGCTTTTCTATGAAAATCTTCTAAAAAGCTAACTTTGCCAAAACTTAGAATCTAAAAGAGCAGATAAACCAGCCTATATATATAGTACCCATAAACCTATAAACTAACTGAAATTGGATAATTGTCCCATAAATAGTTACAGTTCCGTGTTTTCAGACAAATGTCTTCATAGGAAGGTCCTGTAATTTGGGCAGCTACTGTGGAAGTAAACTAATACTAAGAGATAATCCCATTAACCAAATGAGTCTCTATGTAGGTCTTAGCGATCTACCCCACTCCAACTTTACTTGCAATGTGCTGCAACAGAGTTATGTAGGGTTTCCTCCATTCCTTAGGAGCGGTGCCGCTCCAGAAGTGTAAGTTAGAGTCCCCAGTTGTCCGGGCGTAATGTACCGGTAGGAAGAACACTGTCGCACAGCTCTCTGCTCCATGCAGACCCTGGGCAATTGCTTCTGCGTTCATCTGCCAAATAGACAACAGACATTGTCCGGTCAAGGGGTTAGGGCCCCTCACCTCCGACCGTAACAAAATAGAAGGAGACGCCATGGTGTCTTGTGACTCAGCCCTTATATCAGCTAAGTCTCCAGTCTGGCAGATCAGGTAATCTGACATCCGTCCCCAGGGATCGGCCATATCCCACGAGGTCGGGCCAGTCCATACATAGTTGTTGCATCCAGCGGTCTGCTGCTGCTGTGTAATATCCAAAAGCACTTCCTGAGCTGGTGGTGCTACGGCTTTAGTCGGCAGCTTCTCAGTCTGAGTAGTTGGTAGGAGATCGTAGATATTCCTGATTATAGCCACTTCAAAGTTATTGAAAACGACTTGCAGGCTTTGCAAAATATCCTCCATGTGTAAAGTCGTGAAGTATCTGTGATTTTAACAACAGGGAGTAGTTCGCTGCAAAACTGGTGCGTAACCCGATCAGTATAGGTTGGTGCGTGGCAGCACAAATCACTTCAACAAGCGGCACCCAGCTAGCCCTTTAGGCCTCACCATACGAAGGCTCAATCAGTGGCTAAAAAGTTGTGTTATATCCCCATGTCCAAGATAAATTTGTAGCGACAGTGTCCCTGTGTACTTCAATAGCTTTGGCAATGTAAAAATTATAGGCAAACAAAGCTATTAATTCGTAAACTTAATAAATAATCAGGAGCTCCTCAGAACTGTGTCTTGCTACTTCGGTGCCTAGCTCCGCCCCCCCCCACAAGGAATTTTATTTAATTTTACAACATTATCATCAATGAAGGTTCTGAAGGCCCCGGAATCAATCATAGCCTCAGTCTGGAACTGATGCTGATCCCACTGTAAAGAAAACATTAGTGAGAGGTGTGAGGATGTTTTAACTGAAGTTACTGTGTATATAGATTTGATCTTACCTTTTTCTGACGATTTAATGAAGGACAGGCTGATACTACATGGTCTTTGTTTCCGCAATATGGACAGAGGTTTGTCATCGGTCTCCTAAGTTTTTCCCCTTGCGAGAGAGGACCTCTAATGGTTTCAATTTCCATTGGAATAGGGCTGGTTGGGGATTTCTCATGATGTTTAAGAGTTTATCTCTTATGGCAGACATCTAGATGAGACCTTTCTGCTTTCCTCTCATTGAATCTCCTTTCCATATTGATACAAACTTTCATTAGAGATTCTACTGTATCTGGCATTTCAATTCTGGACAGTTCATCGTTTAGGTGCTCTGATAATCCTAATTTGAATTGATTATTTAAGATAACTACATTCCATTGGGAATCAAAGGCTCACAATGGAAATTAGCTATATAATCTTCTACGGGCCTCTTACCCTGTTTTAGAGCCCTGTGTTTTGTTTGTTAGTATCCTCATATAACACTGCCATTGCGGCAAAGAAATTATCTAGAGAGTTCAATATAGTGTTGTAATTAGATTCAAGGTATCTATTCACCCATTTTCTGGGTTTTCCACTTAAGTAAGAAATTGTGGTGCAAACTTTAATCTTTTCTGTGTGATAAGTTTTTGTCTTGAGAGAAAATAATAAATTACAAGCATTTTTAAAGTCTCTGAATTCAGAGCACAGTCCCGAGAAAACCTTTAGAGGATTTATATGTGGTTCTGGATGCTCAGTATTTTTTGTTGTAATTAAATCATTAATTAACCCATTTAGTGAAGTGTTCTCAGCTTGTAGGGTTGTAAGACCCTGTGCAAGTATCTCCACCTTTTGATTCCATTGAGAAACATGGTTTGCTACTTGGTTTGGATCCATATTCCTAATACTTATTTTTTTTTTTATGGCTTGATAATATTGTGACACTTTAACCTTTCCAGATTGTTGGTTAGATTGTATATGTAGCTTTTCTATAAGTTCACAGTCCAATATTGAGGGAACTGAACTTTAACCAGAGAAAAGTAGTTGGTCTGTAATGCCCTTATAACAACCCTTTATACAAAAACAGTGTTTGAATAAAAGCTATCAAGACTTGAGTATGTTACCCCTAAAGGTTCAGGATAAAGATATAGTAATTTGCCTTAAATGAGTGTTAGCCCTTTTTTTAATTCTACTTTTGCCCTAGATACCGGCAAAAGTAGAATTTTGTGACGTAAGCTTCGATCCACCGGACTCAGTCCGACACAGATCGATTCTTACGTCACTCCAGATGTTCCGCACACAAGTGCGGCACAATCTGACTACTTTTGCTAGTTATCAAAAAACTAGCAGGTACGTTCGGCACTTTTACGGCCCAGCGTACCTGGTTTTCAATCCGCCGCCCTGGAGGCGGCGGATCCCATAGGAATCAATGTGAGTCTGACCATAGCAAAAGTTCATGTTCGCTGCTGACAGACATCCCATTGATTTCTATGGGAGATGTCTGCACCTAACACCCTAACATGTACCCCAAGTCTAAACACCCCTAATCTGTCCCCCCTACACCGCCGCAACTAAATAAACTTATTACCCCCTAAACCGCCGCTCCCGGAGCCCACCGCAAGCTATAATAAACATGTTAACCCCTAAACCGCCGCTCCCTGACACCGCCGAAACTATAATATATGTATTAACCCCTAAACCGCCGCTCCCGGACCCCGCCGCAACCTATATTAAATTTATTAACCCCTATCCTGCCCCCCCTACACCGTCGCCACCTATAATAAATTTATTAACCCCTATCGTGCCCCCCACTACACCGCCGCCACTGTAATAAAATTATTAACCCCTAAACCTAAGTCTAACACTAACCCTAACACCCCCTAACTTAAATATTAATTAAAGAAATCTAAATAATATTTCTATTATGAACTAAATGAATCCTATTTAAAACTCAATACTTACCTTTAAAATAAACCCTAATATAGCTACAATATAAATAATAATTATATTGTAGCTATGTTAGGATTTATTTTTATTTTACAGGCAAATTTCAATTTATTTTAACTAGGTACAATAGCTATTAAATAGTTATTAACTATTTAATAGCTTACCTAGATAAAATAAAGAGAAATTAACCTGTAAAATAAAAACTAACCTAAGTTACAATTACACCTAACACTACACTATACTTTAATAAATTATTCCTATTTAAAACTAAATACTTACCTGTAAAATAAACCCTAAGATAGCTACAATATAATTAATAATTACATTGTAGCTATCTTAGGATTTATATTTATTTTACAGGTAACTTTGTATTTATTTAAGCTAGTTAGAATAGTTATTAAATAGTTATTAACTATTTAATAACTACCTAGCTAAAAGAAATACAAAATTACCTGTAAAATAAATCCTAACCTAAGTTACAATTAAACCTAACACTACACTATCATTAAATTAATTAAATAAATTAACTACAAATAACTACAATTAAATACAATTACATAAACTAACTAAAGTACAAAAAATAAAAATAGCTAAGTTACAAAAAAAAAAAAAAAGTTACAAACATTTTAAAAATATTACAACAATTTTAAGGTACTTACACCTAATCTAAGCCCCCTAATAAAATAACAAAGCCCACCAAAATAAAAAAATGCCCTACCCTATTCTAAATTAAAAAAGTTCTTTTACCTTACCAGCCCTTAAAAGGGCCTTTCGTGGGGCATGCCCCAAAGAATTCAGCTCTTTTGCCTGTAAAAGAAAAATACAACCCCCCCAACATTAAAACCCACCACCCACATACCCCTAATCTAACCCAAACCACCCTTAAAAAAACCTAACACTACCCCCCTGAAGATCATCCTACCTTGAGTCGTCTTCACTCAGCCGAGCAGCGATGGAACCGAAGAGGAGATCCGGAGCGGCAGAAGTTTTCCTCCAAGGGGCGCTGAAGAATTCTTCCATCCGATGAAGTGATCCTCCAAGCGGCGCTGAAGAAGTCTTCCATCCGATGAAGTGATCCTCCATGCGGCGCTGAAGAAGTCTTCCATCCGATGAAGTGATCCTCCAAGCGGCGCTGAAGAAGTCTTCGATCCGGGCGATGTCATCTTCCAAACGGGATCTTCAATCTTCTTCTTCAGGATCCATCTTCATTCCGCCGACGCGGAACATCCTTTTTTCCCGACGGACTACCGACGAATGAAGGCTCCTTTAAGGGACGTAATCCAAGATGGCGTCCCTTCAATTCCGATTGGCTGATAGGATTTTATCAGCCAATCGGAATTAAGGTAGGAAAAATCTGATTGACTGATTGAATCAGCCAATCAGATTGAGCTCACATTCTATTGGCTGATCGGAACAGCCAATAGAATGCAAGCTCAATCTGATTGGCTGATTGGATCATAGAATCATAGATTGGATCATAGAATCCTATCAGCCAATCGGAATTGAAGGGACGCCATCTTGGATGACGTCCCTTAAAGGAGCCTTCATTCATCGGTAGTCCGTCGGGAAAGAAGTTTGTTCCGCGTCGGCGGAATGAAGATGGATCCTGAAGAAGAAGATTGAAGACCCCGCTTGGAAGATGACATCGCCCGGATCGAAGACTTCTTCAGCGCCGCTTGGAGGATCACTTCATTGGATGGAAGACTTCTTCAGCGCCGCTTGGAGGATCACTTCATCGGATGGAAGATTTCTTCAGCGCCCCTTGGAGGATAACTTCTGCCTCTCCGGATCTCCTCTTCGGTTCCATCGCTGCTCGGCTGAGTAAAGACAACTCAAGGTAGGATGATCTTCAGGGGGTAGTGTTAGGTTTTTTTAAGGGGGGTTTGGGTTAGATTAGGGGTATGTGGGTGGTGGGTTTTAATGTTGGGGGGGTTGTATTTTTCTTTTACAGGCAAAAGAGCTGAATTATTTGGGGCATGCCCCACGAAAGGCTTTTTTATGGGCTGGTAAGGTAAAAGAGCTTTGAACTTTTTTAATTTAGAATAGGGTAGGGCATTTTTTATTTTGGGGGGCTTTGTTATTTTATTAGGGGGCTTAGATTAGGTGTAAGTAGCTTAAAATTGTTAATATTTTTAAAATGTTTGTAACTTATTTTTTTTATTTTTTGTAACTTAGCTTTTTTTATTTTTTGTACTTTAGTTAGTTTATGTAATTGTATTTAATTGTAGTTATTTGTAGTTAATTTATTTAATTAATTTAATGATAGTGTAGTGTTAGGTTTAATTGTAACTTAGGTTAGTTTTTATTTTACAGGTTAATTTCTCTTTATTTTAGCTAGGTAAGCTATTAAATAGTTAATAACTATTTAATAGCTTTTGTACCTAGTTAAAATAAATTGAAATTTGCCTGTAAAATAAAAATAAATCCTAACATAGCTACAATAGAATTATTATTTATATTGTAGCTATATTAGGGTTTATTTTAAAGGTAAGTATTTAGTTTTAAATAGGATTAATTTAGCTCATAATAGAAATATTATTTAGATTTATTTAATTAATATTTAAGTTAGGGGGTGTTAGGGTTAGTGTTAGACTTAGGTTTAGGGGTTAATAATTTTATTACAGTGGCGGCGGTGTAGTGGGGGGCAGGATAGGGGTTAATAAATTTATTATAGGTGGCGACGGTGTAGGGGGGGCAGGATAGGGGTTAATAAATTTAATATAGGTTGCGGCGGGGTCCGGGAGCGGCGGTTTAGGGGTTAATACATATATTATAGTTGCGGCGGTGTCAGGGAGCGGCGGTTTAGGGGTTAAACTATTTATTTAGTTGCGGCGAGGTGCGGGATCAGTAGGATAGGGGTTAATAACTTTATTATAGAGGGCGACGGTATAGGGGGGGCAGGATAGGGGTTACTAGGTATAATGTAAGTTGCGGCGGTGTCCGGGAGCGGCGGTTTAGGGGTTAATACATTTATAAGAGTTGCGGCGGGGTCTAGGAGCGACGGTTTAGGGGTTAATAACTTTATTTAGTTGCGGGGGGCTCCGGGGGCGCCGGTATAGGGGGTAGAACAGTGTAGTTTAGTGTGGGTGCTTAGTGACAGGCTAGCAAGAAAGCTGTAAAAAAGCCGAAGAGCAGCGAGATCGGATGAGTGATAACTCTCACAGTCCGCTGCTCATCGCCCCGTACTTGGTGCGCGGCTTTTTGACAGCTTTTTTGATAACTTAGGTGAATTTTTGCAGGTCCGCGGCGGCGATGTGAGGCGAGCTTAGGCAGGCGTATTGGGCCTGCGAAGGCAGGAAAAGTAGACGCGCTGATAACTACCCCGCAAAGTCTCTTTTTGTTGAGTGACTAAATCTCACAAAGCGATGAGTAGGCAGTTTGAAGTTAGGTGAAAAAGGGCTAGAGAGACCAAACTATTATTAATTCAATGAACACTCACAATTATCAAGCAAGGAGGAGGAGTAGAAGAAATCCTTTTATAAGAAGTGCTAAGTGAGGAGGAAGTTTTGAGTTAAAGGAACAGCATATATATGACATAAGGGCAGTAAAAGAGCTGTATGCCCTTTTAAGGGCAATGCCCATACAAATGCCCCTTTAGGGGCAATGGGTAGTTTAAGATTTTTTAGTGTTAGGTTTTTTTATTTTGGGGGGTTTGTTGGGTGGGGGGTTTTTACTGTTAGAGGGGGGACTTAGTATTTTTTTTTTAAGGAAAAAAGCTGTTTAACTTACCTTACAAAAGGCCCTTTTAAGGGCTATTGGTACTTTAGCATTAGATTAGGGGGTGTTTTTATTTTGCAGGAGCTTTTTTATTTTCATAGGTATTAGGTTTAATTTTTTTATTTTTGATAATTTGGGTTATTATTTATGTAATGTTAGACTTTTTTTATTTTTTTGTAATCTTAGATTAATTTAAAAATGTAATTCTTTTATTTTTAAGTAATGTTACCTTTTTATTTTAATTGTAACTTAGTATTTTGTAATTTAGGTAATTGGGATTAATTTAGGGAGTGTTAGGTTAGGGGGTTTAGTAATTTAATTAGTTATCTGCCTTGTGTGGGTTTGGCGGATTAGGGATTAATAGATTTATTAGGATTATTGCGTTGTGTGGGTTTGGCGGATTAGGGGTTAATAATTTTATTAGGTTTGTTGCGATGTGGGTTAATGGCGGATTGGGGGCTAATATACTTCATTATATTTATTGCGATGTGAGTTAATGGTGGATTAGGGGTTAATATACTTTCGGTTAGATTTAGAGTTTTTGTCGGTAATGGTGTGCGGTGCTAACGCTCCTTTTTTTCTCACCGCTTACTTAAGACAACGCTGGTATTACGAGTTTTCTGCAAGCCGGTGTTAGCCTCAGAAAAGTGAGCGTTGAGCAAAATTTAGCTCCACATCTCACTGTAATACCAGTGTTGCTTACGGTAGTGGTGAGCTGGCTAAACGTGCTCGTGCACGATTTCCCCATAGGAAACAATGGGGCTGAACTGCCTGAAAAAAAACCTAACAGTTGTAAAAAAGCAGCGTTCAGCTCCTAACGCAGCCCCATTGTTTCCTATGGGGAAATAAAAGTTATGTCTACACCTAACACCCTAACATGAACCCCGAGTCTAAACACCCCTAATCTTACACTTATTAACCCCTAATCTGCCGTCCCGACATTGTCGCCACCTACATAATATTATTAACCCCTAATCTGCCGCTCCGGACACCGCCGCCACCTACATTATACTAATGAACCCCTAATCTACTGCCCCAAACATCACCGAACCCTACATTATATTAATTAACCCCTAATCTGTCCCCCAATGTTGCTGCAACTATATTAAATGTATTAACCCCTAATCTGCCGCCACCATCGTCACCGCCACTATAATACATTTATTAACCCCTAAACCTAAGTCTAACCCTAACCCCCCCTAACTTAAATATAATTTAAATACATCTAAATAAATTATTCCTATTTAAAACTAAATACTTACCTGTAAAATAAACCCTAAGATAGCTACAATATAACTAATAATTACATTGTAGCTATCTCAGGATTTATTTTTATTTTACAGGCAACTTTGTATTTATTTTAACTAGGTACAATAGTTATTAAATAGTTATAAACTATTTAATAACTAACTAGCTAAAATAAGTACAAATTTAACTGAAAAATAAACCCTAACCTAAGTTACAATTACACCTAACACTACACTATCATTAAATTAATTACATAAAATACCTACAAGTAATTACAATTAAATTAAATAAACTAAATTACGAAAAACAACAAACACTAAATTACAGAAAATAAAAAAGAAATTACAGATTTTTTAAACTAATTACACCTAATCTAATCCCCCTCACAAAATAAAAAAGCACCCCCAAAATAAAAAAAATCCCTACCCTATACTAAATTACAAATAGCCCTTAAAAGGGCCTTTTGTGGGGCATTGCCCCAAAGTAATCAGCTCTTTTACCTGTAAAAAAATACAATACCCCCCAACATTAAAACCAACCACCTACACACCCAACCCTACTCTAAAACCCACTCAATCCCCCCTTAATAAAACCTAACACTAACCCCCTGAAGATCACCCTACCTTGAGCCATCTTCACCCAGCCAGGCACAAGTGGACCTCCAGAGGGGCAGAAGTCTTCATCCGATCCGGCCAGAAAAGGACATCCAGACCGGCAGAAGTCTTCATCCAGGCGGCATCTTCTATCTTCTTCCATCTGGAGCGGAGCGGGTCCATCTTGAAGACATCCGACGCGGAGCATCCTCTTCCATCCGACGGCGACTGACGAATGAAGGTTCCTTTAAGTGACTTCATCCAAGATGGCGTCCCTTTAATCCCGATTGGCTGATAGAATCCTATCAGCCAATCGAAATTAAGGTAGGAAAAATCCTATTGGCTGATGCAATCAGCCAATAGAATTGAAGTTCAATCCTATTGGCTGATCCAATCAGCCAATAGTATTGAGCTCGCATTCTATTGGCTGTTCCAATCAGCCAATAGAATGCAAGCTCAATTCTATTGGCAGATTGCATTAGCCAATAGGATTTTTCCTACCTTAAGTCCGATTGGCTGATAGGATTCTATCAGCCAATCGGAATTGAAGGGACGCCATCTTGGATGACGTCACTTAAAGGAACCTTCATTCTTCAGTTGCCATCGGATGGAAGAGGATGCTCCGCATTGGATGTCTTCAAGAAGGACCCGCTTCGCTCCGGATGGAAGAAGATGCCACCTGGATGAAGACTTCTGCCGGTCTGGATGTCCTCTTCTGGCCGGATCGGATGAAGACTTCTGCCAGTCTGGAGGTCCACTTGTGCCCAGCTGGATGAAGACGGCTCAAGGTAGGGTGATCTTCAGGGGGTTAGTGTTAGGTTTTATTAAGGGGGGATTGGGTGGGTTTTAGAGTAGGGTTGGGTGTGTGGGTGGTGGGTTTTAATGGTGGGGGGGTATTGTATTATTTTTTTACAGGTAAAAGAGCTGATTACTTTGGGGAAATGCCCAGCAAAAGGCCCTTTTAAGGGTTAAGGGCTATTTGTAATTTAGTATAGGGTAGGGATTTATTTTTATTTTGGGGTGCTTATTTATTTTATTAGGGGGATTAGATTAGGTGTAATTAGTTTTAAAAAATTGTAATTTCTTTTTTATTTTCTGTAATTTAGTGTTTGTTGTTTTTCATAATTTAGTTTATTTAATTTAATTGTAATTAATTGTAGGTATTTTATGTAATTAATTTAATGATAGTGTAGTGTTAGGTGTAATTGTAACTTAGGTTAGGGTTTATTTTACAGGTAAATTTGCACTTATTTTAGCTAGGTCGGTATTAAATAGTTAATAACTATTTAATAACTATTGTACCTAGTTAAAATAAATACAAACTTGCCTGTAAAATAAAAATAAACCCTAAGATAGCTACAATGTAACTATTAGTTATATTGTAGCTATCTTAGGGTTTATTTTATAGGTAAATATTTAGTATTAAATAGGATTAATTTATTTAGATGTATTTAAATTATATTTAAGTTAGGGGGGGTTAGGGTTAGGTTTAGACTTAGGTTTAGGGGTTAATACATTTAATATAGTAGCGGCGACATTGGGGGCGGCAGATTAGGGGTTAATAAATGTAGTTAGGTGTCGGCGATGTTAGGGACGGCAGATTAGGGGTTAATAAAATTTAACTAGTGTTTGCGAGGCGGGAGTGCGGCGGTTTAGGGGTTAATACATTTATTACAGTGGCTGCGATGTCCGGTCGGCAGATTAGGGGTTAAATAATTTTATTATAGTGTTTGCGATATGGGGGGGCCTCGGTTTAGGGGTTAATAGGTAGTATATGGGTGTTAGCGTACTTTATAGCACTTTAGTTAAGAGTTTTATGCTACGGCGTTAGCCCATAAAACTCTTAACTACTGACTTTTAAATGCGGTAGGAGTCTTGGAGGTAGAGGGTGTACCGCTCACTTTTTAAAGCGATCGTAATACCGGCGTTAGGAAAATCCCATTAAAAAGATAGGATATGCAATTGACGTAAGGGGATTTGCGGTATGCTAAAATCGCGGATAAAAAGTGAGCGGTACACCTGTACCTGCCTGACTCCTAATACCAGCGGGCGTTAAAAAGCAGCGTTGGGACCTCTCAACGCTGCTTTTTAAGGCTAATGCAAGACTCGTAATCTAGGCATTTATTAGGTTTATTGCGATGTGGGTTAATGGCGGATTAGGGCATCATATACTTTATTAGGTTTATTGCGATGTGGGTTAATGGCGGATTAGGGGTTCATATACTTTATTGTGGTGGGGGATTGGGGTTGACAGGTAGATAGATATTGCGCATGCGTTAGGTGTTAGTTATTTAAGGAGGTAGATAGATATTGCGCATGCGTTAGGTGTGTGTTTAATATTTTCAGGCAGTTACTGGAGTTATGGTGCTTACTTACTCAGTGCAAAGGCTTGCTGCACCTGCCTATGAGTGGCAAGTTGAAAATTGAGTAAAATTCCTCCATTATCACCGCGTAAGTCCTTGCTCTGAATATGTGATACTGATTTGCGACACAGTTCTATGTTAGGTTATGGGAGTAAAAATTGCGGCCGACAGGTGAAATATACGTGCCACATTTATATATGCTGCTGTATATGTGATACCAAAACCGCATAAAAACTGGCGTCCCCTATGTAATCTTGCCCATGAAGTCTTAGATGTTAGAAAAAAAAGGCTGCAAAGCGCTTTAACATAAAGATGCGTACATACACATGTCTAAATATACAGTATATATTTAGACATATGTATGTATGCATCTCTATGTGTATATATATATATATATATATATATATACTGTATATATATATATATATATATATATATATATATATATATATATATATATATATATATATATATGTGTGTGTGTAGATAAGTATTTAGGTATTTATATGTGTATACAGGTGGCCCTCGTTTTACAACGGTTCAATTTACACCGTTTGAAAATAACAACCTTTTTTTTCCAGTCATGTGACTGCTATTGAAAAGCATTGAGAAGCAGTGCATTTATTAAAATAGCCAGTAGGTTGAGCTGTCCGCTTGTGTTGCAGCAAAGCCAAGCAAGCTGAAATTAATCAGTTTAACCAAACCTGAGTTATTGAGTAGATTTCAAAGGAACAAGATCTTCCTGTCTATAAATCAGTCCAGATTGGAATGCATAGAAAGAACTGTTTGCAGAAAAATGCAAGTGAAGTCTGTGTTGTGTGATTATTTTATTAGGTTTATAATGCTGTTTGGCAAATGTTTTTGTTCATTTAACTTAGTTTAATTATATATTCTGTGTTGTGTGATTATTTTATTAGTTTTATAATGCTGTTTAGCATTTAAAGTCTTCATTTCAAAGCTTTAAAAATAATGTATTAGGTGTTACTTATGACAATTTTGAGAGGGGCCTGGAACCTAACTCCCTCACTTCCCATTGACTTACATTATAAACTGGGTTTCAATTTACAACGATTTCGATTTACAACCATTCCTTCTGGAACCTAACCCCGGCGTAAACTGAGGGCTACCTGTACATTTATAGACACATATATAAGTGCATTAGAGCCCTTTGCAGTCACCCTTTGCAGTAGCTGAAAACATGAAAAATCATATTTAGGCAATATACATATTTAATAAAGTGTGTATTTACTGTAAATATTTCACATTCCAATGGGCTCCACATAGGGGAATATGATATAAGTATTTTAAAATAGATATTCCTATATATATCTGTATATATCTACAATTATATATAATCATATATTAATATAGGTATAGAAATATATTTATATATATATGTATTTAAGAATAAATTGAACATATCCGACTATGTGAAGAATAGTGGAATGTGGTTAGCACACTTTTGTTAAACGTGATTGTGTTTGCGATTGCGAGCAAGTAGGGTGGTTTTTCTATGCACAGATGTATACAGTATGAGTCTTATGGTGCGTTTATGATCATTTTCATTTCACTCATGCACTACACTGGCTGTAAAACAATATGCAACATATAGCATTTATCAAGCTGATAATGCTTTGGTCATTTTACTAAAGTGGTGCCCTGTATGTACAAGATTTGTTTCCCACCACACACCTTACAGATATTTCCAATACTCAGAAACAGCACTCATCAAACTCCTAAGAAATAGAAAGGAAACATGAGGTCAGAGATCATTATTAGTAATAGTAATTTACCCATGATCCTCTGCATTCAGAGATAGTCTCAAGGGCAGACTCTTTGATCAGTCATTTCAAGGTAACCACTTTGAATATTATTATCAGTAATTTGTAGAGCACCAACAGATTCTGCAGCGCTAATGTTATGTTCCTTCTTGCCACCTCCCTCTTTTTATTATCCCTCTTTTTCTGTTCTGTAAAGTTCATGTTTTCTGTACTTTTGCTTTGTGTTCATGCTTTCCCCCTAGACTTGAGGTGCATAGATTCAGGGCATGCCTCTTTTTTCAAACTCATGCATATAAAGACATACTTGCCCTAGAAATTGACTTTCAGCTTCTGATGACTGGGCTCTGTTTGTTTTTTTTTAAATAGTGCTTCTTTGGCAACAAAGAACAGGCTAATTACAACTAACGCCTAGATTTAGAGTTTTGTCGGTAAAGACCCGCGGTGCTAACGCTCCTTTTTTTTCCAGTGCACCCTTAAGACAAAGCTGGTATTTAGAGTTGCCTGAATGGCTGCGTTAGCCTCAGAAAAGGGAGCATTGAGCATAATTTAGCTCCACTTCAACCCTCAATACCAGAGTTGCCTACGGTAGCGGTAAGCTGGAAAAACGTGCTCGTGCACGATATCCCCATAGGATACAATGGGGCTAAGCTGGCTGAAAAAAAAACACCCCATAGGATACAATGGGGCTGAGCTGGCTGAAAAAAAAGCAGCGTTCAGCTCCTAAAGCAGCCCCATTGTTTCCTATGGGGAAAAACTCTCTAAGTTTATACCTAACACCCTAACATGAACCCCGAGTCTAAACACCCCTAACCTTACACTTATTAACCCCTAATCTCCTGCCCCCGCTATCTCTGACACCTACATTATATTATTAACCCCTAATCTGCCGCTCCGGACACCGCCGCAACCTACATTATAGCTATGAACCCCTAATCTACTGCCCCTAATATCGCCGACACCTATAATATATTTATTACCTCCTAATCTGCCCCCCAACGTCGCCACCACCTACCTACACTTATTAACCCCTAATCTGCCAACCGGACCTCGTCGCCACTATAATAAATGTATTAACCTCTAAAACGCCGCACTCCTGCCTCACAAACACTATAATAAATTTTATAAACCCCTAATCTGCCCTCCCTAACATCGCCGCCACCTACCTACAATTATTAACCCCTAATCTGCCGCCCCCAACGTCGCCGCTACTATAATAAAGTTATTAACCCCTATACCTAAGTCTAACCATAACACCCCCCTAACTTAAATATAATTTAAATTAATCTAAATAAATTTACTATAATTAAATAAATTATTCCTTTTTAAAACTAAATACTTACCTATAAAATAAACCCTAATATAGCTACAATATAACTAATAGTTATATCCAATCAGCCAATCGGATTGACCTCGCATTCTATTGGCTGTTCCGATCAGCCAATAGAATGCGAGGTCAATCCGATTGGCTGATTGGATCAGCCAATCGGATTGAACTTCAATCTGATTGGCTGATTGAATCAGCGAATCAGATTTTTCTTACCTTAATTCCGATTGACTGATAGAATCCTATCAGTCAATCTCTTCTTGCTCCGCTTGGATGAAGAATTCGGCTCGGCTGGGTGAAGACGACTCAAGGTAGGGAGATCTTCAGGGGGTTAGTGTTAGGTTTATTTAAGGGGGGTTTGGGTGGGTTAGAGTAGGGGTATGTGGGTGGTGGGTTTTAATGTTGGGGGGTGTATTTTTATTTACAGGTAAAAGAGCTGATTAGTTTGGGGCAATGCCCCGCAAAAAGCCCTTTTAAGGGCTGGTAAAAGAGCTGATTACTTTGTAATTTAGAATAGGGTAGGGCATTTTATTATTTTGGGGGGCTTTTTTATTTTATTAGGGGGCTTAGATTAGGTGTAATTAGTTTAAACTTCTTGTAAATTTTCTGTAATTTTGTGTTTTTTTTGTATTATAGATTAGTTTATTTAATTGTATTTTAGTTTAGCTTATTGTAGGTAATTTATTTAAATAATTTATTGATAGTGTAGTGTTAGGTGTATTTGTAACTTAGGTTAGGATTTATTTTACAGGTAATTTTGTAATTATTTTAGCTAGGTAGCTATTAAATAGTTATTAACTATTTAATAGCTATTGTACCTAGTTAAAATAAATACAAAGTTGCCTGTAAAATAAATATAAATCCTAAAATAGCTACAATGTAACTATTAGTTATTTTGTAGCTATATTGGGGTTTATTTTATAGGTAAGTATTTAATTTTAAATAGGAATAATTTATTTAATTATAGTAAATTTATTTAGATTAATTTAAATTTTATTTAAGTTAGGGGGTGTTAGGGTTAGGGTTAGACTTAGGTTTAGGGGTTAATAACTTTATTATAGTAGCGGCGACATTGGGGGCGGCAGATTAGGGGTTAATAATTGTAGGTAGGTGGCGGCGATGTTAGGGAGGGCAGATTAGGGGTTAATAAAATTTATTATAGTGTTTGCGAGGCGGGAGTGCGGCGGTTTAGGGGTCGGCAGATTAGGGGTTAATAAGTGTAGGTAGGTGGCGGCGACGTTGGGGGGGGGGCCAGATTAGGGGGTAATAAATATAATATAGGTGTCGGCGATGTTAGGTACAGCAGATTAGGGGTTCATAGCTATAATGTAGGTTGCGGCCGTGTCCGGAGTGGCAGATTAGGGGTTAAAAAAGATTTATTATAGGGTTTGCGATGTGGGGGGGGCCTCGGTTTAGGGGTTCATAGGTAGTTTATGGGTGTTAGTGTACTTTATAGCACAGTAGTTAAGAGCTTTATGTTCCCGCGTTAGCCCATAAAACTCTTAACTACTGACTTTTTTTGACGGTAGGAGTCTTGTCGGTAGAGGCTCTACCGCTCACTTCTTCCAAGACTTGTAATACCAGCGTTAGGCAATAGTCAAATACCAAAGGTAACAATAGGTTGAAATAATATGATTTAATACATAAGATAAAAAAGTTGGTACATTTAAAATTATACAACAATTAGTCATGGATCCATGTTACACTTTAAAATATATATTGAAACACTAGGAACAATTTAAAAATGCTTGTAGAACAATTAATAGCAACAAAAAAAATCTAACAAATAATGTCTATCGCATAAACTTAAATTCTAATATGTGAATGCTAGGAGCGCTTATGCACACTCTATTTATAAAAACAATGGGTTACAATGCACAGGTGGATAGATTCCAGGTTGCTTGAAACCAGTGGGTGTGAAATGTAAGTGGCTCCGAATTGGGGTTTTGCCTATGTGTTTATCCAAAATTGTGTAAATCCTAACATGTGGACAAAAAATGTTACAGGAATGTCTAGAACCTGAATTCAAAATATAAGACCTGAGGTTGTGTCTATGTGTTTATCCAAAAAGGGTGTAAATCCTAACAAGTGAAAAAATGTGAGAAAAATATTGCAGGGGTGTGTGAACCTTATTTTTAAAATAAACAATGAATTCAAAATAAAATGATATACAAGTGAATTTTGGACAAATCAATTAATGCAAACATAAAGCATAAATAGAACAAAAAAAAACCAAAACAGCACAACTTTAACGTGTGTTCAAATGTGTTTCTGCTTGCAAACTGTGATGTGATGTGAACAAATATCTATTATAAACACTGAATAGTGGCAAAACTTTGTGATTGGATTGAAATTGAACACAGGCTCTAAATTGATACCCTAAAATACAAATCTAAAGGGCTCAGAGTTGCTGAGCTAGATATAAGGGACTTGCTCAAAGAGCCTCAAGATGTTAATTAAAAGAGACCATATAACAACATTGGGTTAAAAAACAGAGGATATAACATAAAATGCTTAAAAGTCCAAATAAATATTCAAATTGGATAATAAGAATCTTGCTATAGTCTATCTCAATATGATCCCAACTGCTGATTATGTAGAAATCTTCTTGGGTGGTAGTTAACAAATAATTCCAACTTACAATGTTGTCCCTTACCTGCCAAAAAAGGAAAGGCAAACAATAGTGCAGATGGCTTCTTAATGTGATCACAATTAAAATACTCCTTACCAGTCAACCGGTTTCGGTCTCCACTGACCTTTCTCAAGATGCCTGAAGAAACAGCCGATAGAGCTGAGAAACGCGTAGCAATTTTTATCCCATGTACACTATTCACCTGTTTGTGTATGAAGGAATTTGTGTCTTATCAATGATTAAAGAAACTTTGTATTTTTAAATCATTGTCTGCCATTCCTTACAAAGCTAGGTGCTCATTAACATACTGCCGTGAAGTTCTAAGAAGTGTGTTGGTGTTTAGTGCTTTGAGGAGAACGCTGCCTGGGAGAGAGCAAGCTGGTTGGCTCAGATAACCAGATCGTGTCCACAAGCACACTGGTGTGCTCAGCCAAAGTGTGAGTACCCTGGATTAGAGTATACTGCTGGTGTGGGGTCTGTGAGCTGTTGATACACACAATGGTCGTTCTTTTCTACTTGTAATCTCTACAGATCATTCGTTCTACATCGGAAGTGAGGATCATCATTGTGGTGATTTGGAAACCGAACTTACCTGTTCGACTATTTTGTGGACTCCTGTTGACCCAATTGACTATTTGTGATTATATGAACTTTCTTACTTTGCTTATTTATTTATCTATGAGGGTTCACTTTCTATTATTATTATTTAAATTTTTGTCTTATATTAGCACTTAGTTGTCAGTATTGTTTGTATATATTGATTTCAGCTTCCTTTTTTTGTTTCACACTCACGGATGTTATTAGACTCAATAGCGCCCTCTCTTTGTGTTTTTACACATATGTATTTTTCTTAGTTTAATACACAATACATATATGATTTTTGTGTTGAGAGGTGCTGCTTTATTATCATTTTATATTTCTAGGGATATTCACTTATATACACATATACTTAATTAGATATGTATAAGTAATATATCACTAGTTATTGATCAACAGGATTAATTAATCCATATTAATCTTGGGTTCTATATTTGAATATTTGGTGATCATTTATCACTATACTCTGTAATAGGTATTTTAAGTTTGGGTACATCCTACATTGTACTATACTAATAGCGCCCTCTAGTGATTGTATCACATACCATCTTTTGATTATATTTACTGTTAACACAGAGAGCTGTTTTCTAGTAAGCAAGACAGTGAGGCTGGTTCAGATATACACTGTCATAGTGGAGATATATCCCTGGGGTTGGCAAAAGGACACAAATCTCTTTAGACTTATAGATGGAAGGCTCTAAACCAAAATATATATTTTAGTAATATGTATTATCGATTGTAGTGTTAGCAATAATTTGTTTTAAATAAGCCAGCCTGCCCTTGGGTTTGGTATAGGAAAATGAGGTTTCTGTAGACCTGCATTTAGATAGCTCTGGATCAGAGTATATATTTTACATGTAAAGCAATATTGTAGCCTTAATAATTATTTAAATATAATAAACCTCATGTTATACTAAGCACATTATTAAGGAAATATAAAGGCCTATTATAGAGGTGAGTCAATACCGTCACAGCTTGGTTATGTACACATGTAAAGGGGAACATTAGAGCAGGCAGAGGGTGGGATATATATGTAAAATAGAAAAACTCAGTAAACAATTTCAGTTATTACCTCCTGAACTGGATAAATATAATAACCTCATTTTGTGTCTATAACAGTCTTAAGGTAACATCAAAAACCTGTTTATAAGTTAAACAAATACCATCACAGCTTAGTTATGCATATATGTATATGTAAACGATAGAATAGATAAGAGGTGAGGTTAAGCTATATGTTAGGGGAAAAAAAAACTTTGTTGTTACAGTTCCATAGAGTTAACTCCCAGTGAATATCTATCTCTCATTAAGTTCAACCAACCCCTAATCTGATGTATTGCAATGAGGTGTCTATCTGAAGCATCAGCAGTTTAACTCCAAAGTTACAGTTCTGCCAGGCAGCCCAATTAATATAAGAGTCTCTTGGAACAGAGATGTCCCTGATCCTCAATGTGCGGGAGAGCCTCTTGATCTGCAGCAGCCCAAAGTCCTTACCCCCGTTACTTATTGCACTAGGCTGAGGGATCTTTCCATAGGTAGATAGAATCAAGGGCCTTGGAAATTGAGCTTTACCTTGTGTCTTTAAATCTAAGCTCGGGCTCTCCGGTGCACCAGACAGACTGCCTGTCCCCCTCTCAAGATCGTTGGAACGTGCCGCAGGGCGCTGTGATGCAGTTGAACTCGGAGCAGGAGATTGTCGGCTGGCATTAGGTTCCCGCCCAGCCAGCAGTTCCGAGCTGCGATAGTCAGTGTTCAATGGGGGAAGCTGATCTGCATACCCCACAGGAGAGGGAGCATGGTGAGCCAAAACAGTGAGGATCAAAGATCTGAGATCCTTTTCAAGCTGCTGGTAAAACTGCGTGATCGCATCTTGTATTGTGCACTCCCATGTTGTTACTGCCTCCAAGGATTCCATTTTGTGCCCTGCTAGTCTTTAGTCCACAGAATAGTAATGCGATAGTCTTGTATGTCACCCAGTTGAAGATCAGACTTAGACTTAGAGCGCTGTAGACCTGCTACTCCGGAACCGGGGTGGGGGGGTTGTTGCTAATTTTCCTGCTTGGCTGCCGCTTGCGATCCACCACTGTTTCAGGTTGCAGAGTTTCTGGTGAGATAATCTGTAGTTTTTGGTACCATCTGGTTCAGCAGATATCCCTCATTTGGAGTAAATCGCCATTTAGAGGAGATGATAGGTGTGGAGAGAGAGATTTGGCAGATTATTCAGGATCCATGCAGAGCCTCTTATTTTGCTGCTTATCATGGCCTCTGCTTGGACACGTCCCCCCACTGCCGCCTCTTTTAGCAGCCATGAAGAGATTGAATGCTGGTGCACAGGCCGTATGCTGTGGAAAAACAGTAATACGTTTTAATAGAAGCATTTTGCTATTGAAAATATAATACAACAATGCTCCTATTTCAAACTGAAACACATTTATGCACATTTCATTTTTGACCTTTCTATCCCTTTAAAAAAAGGGAAATTGAAAAAAACAAAACTAACTACATACAGATATGTTCTGGTCTTCAAAACCATTAACTATCATTTTCCGTCTCTAAAACCACTTACTTTTTATCTTTTTTTTTACCAGAGTTATAGAACATTTCAAATTCCTATGAAACATCTTGCTCCCTTGTTGAAAAGAATCTTTTTTTTTTTCCTGACATATTTTACTTTTTACTCGCATTATATAGAAGCTCTCTGTCCTGCTGTCAGTTCCTCTCCACTTACATGTGCTGCTTAAAATTCGACAGCCAACTCCTAGCGTCTTATGAACTAGTAGCTAGAGGCCTCTATGTAAACAGTACTGTTTCATGACATTCAGCGTTTTTACGGGATAGATGTATTAAATGTATTAGTTTTCTCTTTAGTTGTAGTGTCTTAAGGTCCCAGGTGCAGGTCTGGAAATCAGAATGAGAATGTGAACTTTAGCAGACAGCTTAACAAAGTGGCAAACGCAGTGAATTCATTGACGAGAACCAGACATTTCTCTTTGCTGTATGTGCTTTGAGTTCTCAAGATGAATTCACCAAAGGGCCAGAAGAGTAATAGAAATGTATTAGATCTTCCCTAGGCAATAAAACAATCCTGCCTCAATAACATGCACAAAACAAACATTCCTGTGACCTTGCACACAACAGAGTTGTTGTACAAAATACAGGGAAATGCGCAACCCACAAAGTAATAACAAAGCTGTCAGGTATGGAATATTCATGATACAAGAGGGAGCAATAGTATGACTGTCAAACATAGAATAGTCACTGCAAAGTGAGGGGCATTTGTCAATGCTCATGTGCTACAAAACTGATACAAAGAAAACAGAAAATGCCTTGCTGGGTAAATCTTGCAATCTGTAGCTAGAAGAGAAAATATATTATTTGTTTTACCTGCTTTGTTAACTCTTTAAATGCCGCTTTTCCACTCCCTTGGAAAGACTAGAGTACACTCTGTCAGATCTAGAACATGGGCTGCAACTAATATCTTGCTCAAAAAAATGTTGCTGCTCTTAAATTTTGGAATTCATGAGTTATTTACAGTGATTACTTCATCAGTGCAAGAGCTCATTTCCCTAACTGGCCACAACAATATATAAACAATGCTTGAGGCTTTACAAGGGGTATGTACCTGGACTTTAAAACAATGCAAATCTTACTAACATAATTGCAGTTTATACTACTATGAAATAATTTATTTTGTTTGTGTATGTTGTGCATTGAAATCCTTAATTGCGGATATATTCTATGTATATCTAAAAATAATGACTTTCTTAAAATGGATGTGAAGGAGAGACACCTACAATGAAAATAATGTTAAAAGAAAAGCCCCCATAGATTTCACGCCATTACGTTTTTGATCACTGTCTTGAATACTAGTACTAGCTAGTGCTATTAACATGATAGAGGCAGACATTTGGATAGAAGAATTGAGCCCTGTATAGAGGATTTTAGGGACTTGGGCCTCCATTACATATGCAATGTCGCCCGCAAAAGCCGGCGACGCTGGTTTATGCGCTGTTTTGGTATTACATATACGGCGTAGCACACAAGTTACGCCCGTATATTTCACCCGTCGCTCGCAATTTTTACTCCCATAAGCTAACAGGGGACCGCGTCGTAAATCGGTATCCAATATCCAGCGCATGGCCTTACGTGGCGAAAATGGAGAAATCGTACTCCATTTTTACCTCGCCATAAAAGGCAGCCATAGCAGGCCTTGCGCTGAGTATGGGAGCACCGTAACTCCCGAAAATGCCTTGAAAAATAAACTAACACCTAACGCATGCGCAATGTATATCTGCCTGTCAACCGCAATCCCCCACCGCAATAACTAATATAAGTATATTAACCCCTAAACCGCCATAGCCCACATAGCCTATTAAATGTATTAACCCCTAATCTGCCACCGCCAACGTCGCCACCACTATAATAAAATTATTAACCCCTAAACCTAAGTCTAACCCTAACACCCCCCTAACAAATATTATTTAAATAACTCTAAATAATATTACTATTATTAACTAAAGTATTCCTATTTAAAACGAAATACTTACCTATAAAATAAACCCTAAGATAGCTACAATATAATTAATAATTACATTGTAGCTATTTTACGATTTATTTTTATTTTACAGGCAAGTTTGTATTTATTTTAACTAGGTACAATAGCTATTAGGGCTAAGGCAGGGGTCCATCACAGCTAAAATATTTTATTATTTTTATTTAAAAAAAACCCCAAAAAAAACTCCTTTTATTTTATCAATACTTTGGGTTGCCTTCTAAAAAAAAATATACACATGTCAAGGGATATTCAGGTTTTCCTGACAGATATCAGGGTTCCAATGTAACTAGCGCTAATTTTGAAAAAGAGTGGTTTGGAAATAGCAAAGTGCTGCTTGTATTTATTGCCCTATAACTTGCAAAAAAAGCAAAGAACATGTAAACATTGGGTATTTCTAAACTCAGGACAAAATTTAGAAACTATTTATCATGAGTGTTTTTTGGTGGTTGTAGATGTGTAACAGATTTTGGGGGTCAAAGTTAGAAAAAGTGTGTTTTTTTCAATTTTTTCCTCATATTTTATAGTTTTTTTATAGTAAATTATAAGATATGATGAAAATAATGGTATCTTTAGAAAGTCCATTTAATGGCGAGAAAAACGGTATATAATATGTGTGGGTACAGTAAATGAATAAGAGGAAAATTACAGCTAAACACAAACACAGCAGAAATGTAAAAATAGCCTTTGTCCTTAAAGGACCATGAAACTCACATTTTTTCTTTCATGATTTAGAAAGAGAATGCAATTTTAAACATCTTTCTAATCTTTCTAATTTACTTATATTATCTAATTTGTTTTATTCTCTTGATATTCTTTGCTGAAAAGCATATCTAGATATGCTCAGTAGCTGCTGATTGGTTGCTGCACATAGAAGTCTCGTGTGGTTGGCTCACCATGTGCATTGCTTTTTCTTCAACTAAGGATATCTAAGAAATGAAGCAAAATAAATAATAGAAGTAAATTGTAATGTTGTTTAAATTTGTATTCTCTATCTGAATCATGAAAGAAAGATTTTGGGTTTAGTGGCTCTTTAAGGGTAAGAAAATGGCCTGGTCATTAAGGGGTTAATTATATTGTAGCTATCTTAGGGTTTATTTTATAGGTAAGTATTTAGTTTTAAATAGGAATAATTTAGTTAATAATAGTAATATTATTTAGATTTATTTAAATAATATTTAAGTTAGGGGGGTGTTAGGGTTAGGGTTAGACTTAGGTTTAGGGGCTAATACTTGAATAGGTTAATTGCGTTGTGGACTATGGCGGTTTAGTGGTTAATAATTTAGTTATTACTTGCGGTGTGGGTTTGATGGCGGATATAGAGGTTAATAGTTTAAATAGGCATATTGTGTTGTGGGGGTTTGTCGGTCTAGGGGTTAATACATTTAATATTAGTAATGAGAGGGGGGGGGATTGCGGATATAGGGGTTTTATGTGTCAGGCTTATTTTTGGGAGGCGTGTTAGACTTTTACGGGAGATTTGTTATTTTCTTTTCTTTTCTTAGGCGCCGGCAGTTTCTAAAGTGCCGTAAGTCACTAGCGACTCCAGAAATTTGTATTTACACTTATTTCTGGACATCGCTAGTTTATCCGACTTACGCCACTTACGCCACTTAGGAAATGCCAGCGCCATATATGTAATACCCCGATGTGCGAGGTGAAATTACGGGCGGCGCAGGTTTCCACGCTTGCGCTGTATATTTGATCGCGCCCTTGGTGCTTTGTATTAGAAGATTTCAATTAAGGTCAGCCTTTGGTGGAAAGAAATTCACTGACATAATTTGAATGGATCATATTACTGAATGAGATGTATTAAGCAGATGTTGATAAACTAAGGAAAATAGCTTTTGGGACGAGTAAAATGTATATGTTCTTTGTAAAATAAGCATAATGACAGAATTTAGCCATGTACAACCTAGTGCCTCATATGTACAGTTAGCACAAGAGAAAACACAAATGACCGGCCTCTGCAAAATTAAAATGTGGTGCATGAGATAGTTCCCCCCCCCCAAGAATCATGCAAATAAATAAAGAAGTCACTCCAAAGAAAGCATGAATCGTTTTTTTAAATAAAGTGCTTGAAATATGACAAAAATATTTTTTATAAAAGAAAAAATATTATTCAACAAAAACACGTCATGATTTACGTTTTCTAAAATGAATAAATCTACTGCAAGTCGACCATAAACGCCCTTTCTTTCATGTAATTAGCAAGAGTCCATGAGCTAGTGACGTATGGGATATACATTCCTACCAGGAGGGGCAAAGTTTCCCAAACCTTAAAATGCCTATAAATACACCCCTCACCACACCCACAATTCAGTTTTACAAACTTTGCCTCCTATGGAGGTGGTGAAGTAAGTTTGTGCTAGATTCTACGTTGATATGCGCTCCGCAGCAGGTTGGAGCCCGGTTTTCCTCTCAGCGTGCAGTGAATGTCAGAGGGATGTGAGGAGAGTATTGCCTATTTTGAATGCAGTGATCTCCTTCTACGGGGTCTATTTCATAGGTTCTCTGTTATCGGTCGTAGAGATTCATCTCTTACCTCCCTTTTCAGATCGACGATATACTCTTATTTATATACCATTACCTCTGCTGATTTTCGTTTCAGTACTGGTTTGGCTTTCTACAAACATGTAGATGAGTGTCCTGGGGTAAGTAAGTCTTATTTTCTGTGACACTCTAAGCTATGGTTGGGCACTTTGTTTATAAAGTTCTAAATATATGTATTCAAACATTTATTTGCCTTGACTCAGGATGTTCAATATTCCTTATTTTCAGACAGTCAGTTTCATATTTGGGATAATGCACTTGAATCAATTATTTTTCTTACCTTAAAAATTTGACTTTTTTTCCCTGTGGGCTGTTAGGCTCGCGGGGGCTGAAAATGCTTCATTTTATTGCGTCATTCTTGGCGCAGACTTTTTTGGCGCAAAAAATCTTTTCCGTTTCCGGCGTCATACGTGTCGCCGGAAGTTGCGTCATTTTTGACGTTCTTTTGCGCCAAAGATGTCGGCGTTCCGGATGTGGCGTCATTTTTGGCGCCAAAAAGCATTTAGGCGCCAAATAATGTGGGCGTCTTATTTGGCGCTAAAAAATATGGGCGTCGCTTTTGTCTCCACATTATTTAAGTCTCATTTTTTCTTTGCTTCTGGTTGCTAGAAGCTTGTTCATTGGCATTTTTTTCCCATTCCTGAAACTGTCATTTAAGGAATTTGATCAATTTTGCTTTATATGTTGTTTTTTCTCTTACATATTGCAAGATGTCTCACGTTGCATCTGAGTCAGAAGATACTTCAGGAAAATCGCTGTCTGGTGCTGGAACTACCAAAGATAAGTGTATCTGCTGTAAACTTTTGGTAGCTATTCCTCCAGCTGTTGTTTGTATTAATTGTCATGACAAACTTGTTAATGCAGATAATATTTCCTTTAGTAATGTACCATTACCTGTTGCAGTTCCATCAACATCTAATGTTCAGAATGTTCCTGATAACATAAGAGATTTTGTTTCTGAATCCATCAAGAAGGCTATGTCTGTTATTCCTCCTTCTAGTAAACATAAAAAATCTTTTAAAACTTCTCTTTATACAGATTAATTTTTAAATGAACATCATCATTCTGATTCTGATGACTCTTCTGGTTCAGAGGATTCTGTCTCAGAGATTGATGCTGATAAATCTTCATATTTATTTAAAATGGAATTTATTCGTTCTTTACTTAAAGAAGTACTAATTGCTTTAGAAATTGAGGATTCTGGTCCTCTTGATACTAATTCTAAACGTTTAGATAAGGTCTTTAAATCTCCTGTGGTTATTCCAGAAGTTTTTCCTGTTCCTAGTGCTATTTCTGAAGTAATTTCCAGAGAATGGGATAAATTGGGTAATTCATTTACTCCTTCTAAACGTTTTAAGCAATTATATCCTGTGCCGTCTGACAGATTAGAATTTTGGGACAAAATCCCTAGAGTTGATGGGGCTATTTCTACCCTTGCTAAACATACTACTATTCCTACGTCAGATGGTACTTCGTTTAAGGATCCTTTAGATAGGAAAATTGAATCCTTTCTAAGAAAAGCTTATCTGTGTTCAGGTAATCTTCTTAGACCTGCTATATCATTGGCTGATGTTGCTGCAGCTTCAACTTTTTGGTTGGAAACTTTAGCGCAACAAGTAACAGATCATGATTCTCATAATATTATTATTCTTCTTCAACATGCTAATAATTTTATCTGTGATGCCATTTTTGATATTATCAGAGTTGATGTCAGGTTTATGTCTCTAGCTATTTTAGCTAGAAGAGCTTTATGGCTTAAAACTTGGAATGCTGATATGGCTTCTAAATCAACTCTACTTTCCATTTCTTTCCAGGGTAACAAATTATTTGGTTCTCAGTTGGATTCTATTATCTCAACTGTTACTGGTGGGAAAGGAACTTTTTTACCACAGGATAAAAAATCTAAGGGTAAAAACAGGGCTAATAATCGTTTTCGTTCCTTTCATTTCAACAAAGAACAAAAGCCTGATCCTTCATCCTCAGGAGCAGTTTCAGTTTGGAAACCATCTCCAGTCTGGAATAAATCCAAGCCTTCTAGAAAAGCAAAGCCAGCTTCTAAGTCCACATGAAGGTGCGGACCTCATTCCAGCTCAGCTGGTAGGGGGCAGGTTACGTTTTTTCAAAGAAATTTGGATCAATTCTGTTCACAATCTTTGGATTCAGAACATTGTTTCAGAAGGGTACAGAATTGGTTTCAAGATGAGACCTCCTGCAAAGAGATTTTTTCTTTCCCGTGTCCCAGTAAATCCAGTGAAAGCTCAAGCATTTCTGAATTGTGTTTCAGATCTAGAGTTGGCTGGAGTAATTATGCCAGTTCCAGTTCTGGAACAGGGGATGGGGTTTTATTCAAATCTCTTCATTGTAACAAAGAAGGAGAATTCCTTCAGACCAGTTCTAGATCTAAAAATATTGAATCGTTATGTAAGGATACCAACGTTCAAAATGGTAACTGTAAGGACTATCTTGCCTTTTGTTCAGCAAGGGCATTATATGTCCACAATAGATTTACAGGATGCATATCTGCATATTCTGATTCATCCAGATCATTATCAGTTCCTGAGATTCTCTTTTCTGGACAAGCATTACCAGTTTGTGGCTCTGCCGTTTGGCCTAGCTACAGCTCCAAGAATTTTTACAAAGGTTCTCGGTGCCCTTCTGTCTGTAATCAGAGAACAGGGTATTGTGGTATTTCCTTATTTGGACGATATCTTGGTACTTGCTCAGTCTTTACATTTAGCAGAATCTCATATGAATCGACTTGTGTTGTTTCTTCAAGATCATGGTTGGAGGATCAATTCACTAAAAAGTTCATTGATTCCTCAGACAAGGGTAACCTTTCTGGGTTTCCAGATAGATTCAGTGTCCATGACTCTGTCTTTAACAGACAAGAGACGTCTAAAATTGATTTCAGCTTGTCGAAACCTTCAGTCACAATCATTCCCTTCGGTAGCCTTATGCATGGAAATTCTAGGTCTTATGACTGCTGCATCGGACGCGATCCCCTTTGCTCGTTTTCACATGCGACCTCTTCAGCTCTGTATGCTGAATCAATGGTGCAGGGATTACACAAAGATAGCTCAATTAATATCTTTAAAACCAATTGTACGACACTCTCTAACGTGGTGGACAGATCACCATCGTTTAATTCAGGGGGCTTCTTTTGTGCTTCCGACCTGGACTGTAATTTCAACAGATACAAGTCTCACAGGTTGGGGAGCTGTGTGGGGATCTCTGACGGCACAAGGAGTTTGGGAATCTCAGGAGGTGAGATTACCGATCAATATTTTGGAACTCCGTGCAATTTTCAGAGCTCTTCAGTCTTGGCCTCTTCTGAAGAGAGAATCGTTCATTTGTTTTCAGACACACAACTGTGGCATACATCAATCATCAAGGAGGGACTCACAGTCCTCTGGCTATGAAAGAAGTATCTCGAATTCTGGTTTGGGCGGAATCCAGCTCCTGTCTAATCTCTGCGGTTCATATCCCAGGTATAGACAATTGGGAAGCGGATTATCTCAGTCGCCAAACGTTGCATCCGGGCGAATGGTCTCTTCACCCAGAGGTATTTCTTCAGATTGTTCAAATGTGGGAGCTTCCAGAAATAGATCTGATGGCGTCTCATCTAAACAAGAAACTTCCCAGGTATCTGTCCAGATCCCGGGATCCTCAGGCGGAAGCAGTGGATGCATTATCACTTCCTTGGAAGTATCATCCTGCCTATATCTTTCCGCCTCTAGTTCTTCTTCTAAGAGTAATCTCCAAGATTCTGAAGGAATGCTCGTTTGTTCTGCTGATAGCTCCGGCATGGCCTCACAGGTTTTGGTATGCGGATCTTGTCCGGATGGCCTCTTGCCATCCGTGGACTCTTCCGCTAAGACCAGACCTTCTGTCGCAAGGTCCTTTTTTCCATCAGGATCTCAAATCCTTAAATTTAAAGGTATGGAGATTGAACGCTTGATTCTTGGTCAAAGAGGTTTCTCTGACTCTGTGATTAATACTATGTTACAGGCTCGTAAATCTGTATCCAGAGAGATATATTATAGAGTCTGGAAGACTTATATTTCTTTCATGTAATTAGCTAGAGTCCATGAGCTAGTGACGTATGGGATATACATTCCTACCAGGAGGGGCAAAGTTTCCCAAACCTCAAAATGCCTATAAATACACCCCTCACCACACCCACAATTCAGTTTTACAAACTTTGCCTCCGATGGAGGTGGTGAAGTAAGTTTGTGCTAGATTCTACGTTGATATGCGCTCCGCAGCAAGTTGGAGCCCGGTTTTCCTCTCAGCGTGCAGTGAATGTCAGAGGGATGTGAGGAGAGTATTGCCTATTTGAATGCAGTGATCTCCTTCTAAGGGGTCTATTTCATAGGTTCTCTGTTATCGGTCGTAGAGATTCATCTCTTACCTCCCTTTTCAGATCGACGATATACTCTATATATACCATTACCTCTGCTGATTCTCGTTTCAGTACTGGTTTGGCTATCTGCTATATGTAGATGAGTGTCCTGGGGTAAGTAAGTCTTATTTTCTGTGACACTCCAAGCTATGGTTGGGCACTTTGTTTATAAAGTTCTAAATATATGTATTCAAACATTTATTTGCCTTGACTCAGAATGTTCAACTTTCCTTATTTTCAGACAGTCAGTTTCATATTTGGGATAATGCATTTTGATTTGACCATTTTTTCTTACCTTAAAATTTGACTTTTTCCCTGTGGGCTGTTAGGCTCGCGGGGGCTGAAAATGCTTCATTTTATTGCGTCATTCTTGGCGCGGACTTTTTTGGCGCAAAAATTCTATTTCCGTTTCCGGCGTCATACGTGTCGCCGGAAGTTGCGTCATTCTTTGACGTTATTTCGCGCCAAAAATGTCGGCGTTCCGGATGTGGCGTCATTTTTGGCGCCAAAAAGCATTTAGGTGCCAAATAATGTGGGCGTCTTATTTGGCGCGAAAAAATATGGGCGTCACTTTTGTCTCCACATTATTTAAGTCTCATTTTTTATTGCTTCTGGTTGCTAGAAGCTTGTTCTTTGGCATTCTTTCCCATTCCTGAAACTGTCATTTAAGGAATTTGATCAATTTTGCTTTATATGTTGTTTTTTCTCTTACATATTGCAAGATGTCTCACGTTGCATCTGAGCCAGAAGATACTACAGGAAAATCGCTGTCAAGTGCTGAATCTACCAAAGCTAAGTGTATCTGCTGTAAACTTTTGGTAGCTATTTCTCCAGCTGTTGTTTGTATTGATTGTCATGACAAACTTGTTAAAGCAGATAATATTTCCTTTAGTAAAGTACCATTGCCTGTTGCAGTTCCCTCAACATCTAAGGTGCAGAATGTTCCTGATAATATAAGAGATTTTGTTTCTGAATCCATAAAGAAGGCTATGTCTGTTATTTCTCCTTCTAGTAAACGTAAAAAATCTTTTAAAACTTCTCTCCCTACAGATGAATTTTTAAATGAACATCATCATTCTGATTCTGATGACTCCTCTGGTTCAGAGGATTCTGTCTCTGAGGTTGATGCTGATAAATCTTCATATTTATTTAAAATGGAATTTATTCGTTCTTTACTTAAAGAAGTTCTAATTGCTTTAGAAATAGAGGATTCTGGTCCTCTTGATACTAATTCTAAACGTTTAGATAAGGTATTTAAAGCTCCTGTGGTTATTCCAGAAGTTTTTCCTGTTCCTAATGCTATTTCTGCAGTAATTTCCAAAGAATGGGATAATTTGGGTAATTCATTTACTCCTTCTAAACGTTTTAAGCAATTATATCCTGTGCCGTCTGACAGATTAGAATTTTGGGACAAGATCCCTAAAGTTGATGGGGCTATTTCTACCCTTGCTAAACGTACTACTATTCCTACGTCAGATGGTACTTCGTTTAAGGATCCTCTAGATAGGAAAATTGAGTCCTTTCTAAGAAAAGCTTATCTGTGTTCAGGTAATCTTCTTAGACCTGCTATATCTTTGGCTGATGTTGCTGCAGCTTCAACTTTTTGGTTGGAAACTTTAGCGCAACAAGTAACACATCGTGATTCTCATGATATTATTATTCTTCTTCAGCATGCTAATAATTTTATCTGTGATGCCATTTTTGATATTATCAGAGTTGATGTCAGGTTTATGTCTCTAGCTATTTTAGCTAGAAGAGCTTTATGGCTTAAAACTTGGAATGCTGATATGGCTTCTAAATCAACTTTACTTTCCATTTCTTTCCAGGGTAACAAATTATTTGGTTCTCAGTTGGATTCTATTATTTCAACTGTTACTGGTGGGAAAGGAACTTTTTTACCACAGGATAAAAAATCTAAAGGTAAAAACAGGGCTAATAATCGTTTTCGTTCCTTTCGTTTCAACAAAGAACAAAAGCCTGATCCTTCATCCTCAGGAGCAGTTTCAGTTTGGAGACCATCTCCAGTCTGGAATAAATCCAAGCCAGCTAGAAAGGCAAAGCCTGCTTCTAAGTCCACATGAAGGTGCGGCCCTCATTCCAGCTCAGCTGGTAGGGGGCAGGTTACGTTTTTTCAAGGAAATTTGGATCAATTCTGTTCACAATCTTTGGATTCAGAGCATTGTTTCAGAAGGGTACAGAATTGGTTTCAAGTTGAGACCTCCTGCAAAGAGATTTTTTCTTTCCCGTGTCCCAGTAAATCCAGTAAAAGCTCAAGCATTTCTGAAATGTGTTTCAGATCTAGAGTTGACTGGAGTAATTATGCCAGTTCCAGTTCCGGAACAGGGGATGGGGTTTTATTCAAATCTCTTCATTGTACCAAAGAAGGAGAATTCTTTCAGACCAGTTCTGGATCTAAAAATATTGAATCGTTATGTAAGGATACCAACGTTCAAGATGGTAACTGTAAGGACTATCTTACCTTTTGTTCAGCAAGGGAATTATATGTCCACGATAGATTTACAGGATGCATATCTTCATATTCCGATTCATCCAGATCATTATCAGTTCCTGAGATTCTCGTTTCTGGACAAGCATTACCAATTTGTGGCTCTGCCGTTTGGCCTAGCTACAGCTCCAAGAATTTTTACAAAGGTTCTCGGTGCCCTGCTGTCTGTAATCAGAGAACAGGGTATTGTGGTATTTCCTTATTTGGACGATATCTTGGTACTTGCTCAGTCTTTACATTTAGCAGAATCTCATACGAATCAACTTGTGTTGTTTCTTCAAGATCATGGTTGGAGGATCAATTTACCAAAAAGTTCTTTGATTCCTCAGACAAGGGTAACCTTTCTGGGTTTCCAGATGGATTCAGTGTCCATGACTCTGTCTTTAACAGACAAGAGACGTCTAAAGTTGATTACAGCTTGTCGAAACCTTCAGTCACAATCATTCCCTTCGGTAGCCTTATGCATGGAAATTCTAGGTCTTATGACTGCTGCATCGGACGCGATCCCCTTTGCTCGTTTTCACATGCGACCTCTTCAGCTCTGTATGCTGAAGCAATGGTGCAAGGATTACACGAAGATATCTCAATTAATATCTTTAAAACCGATTGTTCGACACTCTCTTACATGGTGGACAGATCACCATCGTTTAATTCAGGGGGCTTCTTTTGTGCTTCCGACCTGGACTGTAATTTCAACAGATGCAAGTCTCACAGGTTGGGGAGCTGTGTGGGGATCTCTGACGGCACAAGGAGTTTGGGAATCTCAGGAGGTGAGATTACCGATCAATATTTTGGAACTCCGTGCAATTTTCAGAGCTCTTCAGTTTTGGCCTCTTCTGAAGAGAGAATCGTTCATTTGTTTTCAGACAGACAATGTCACAACTGTGGCATACATCAATCATCAAGGAGGGACTCACAGTCCTCTGGCTATGAAAGAAGTATCTCGAATTTTGGTTTGGGCGGAATCCAGCTCCTGTCTAATCCCTGCGGTTCATATCCCAGGTGTAGACAATTGGGAAGCGGATTATCTCAGTCGCCAAACGTTGCATCCGGGCGAATGGTCTCTTCACCCAGAGGTATTTCTTCAGATTGTTCAAATGTGGGAACTTCCAGAAATAGATCTGATGGCGTCCCATCTAAACAAGAAACTTCCCAGGTATCTGTCCAGATCCCGGGATCCTCAGGCGGAGGCAGTGGATGCATTATCACTTCCTTGGAAGTATCATCCTGCCTATATCTTTCCGCCTCTAGTTCTTCTTCCAAGAGTAATCTCCAAGATTCTGAAGGAATGTTCGTTTGTTCTGCTGGTAGCTCCGGCATGGCCTCACAGGTTTTGGTATGCGGATCTTGTCCGGATGGCCTCTTGCCAACCGTGGACTCTTCCGTTAAGACCAGACCTTCTGTCACAAGGCCCTTTTTTCCATCAGGATCTGAAATCCTTAAATTTAAAGGTATGGAGATTGAACGCTTGATTCTTGGTCAAAGAGGTTTCTCTGACTCCGTGATTAATACTATGTTACAGGCTCGTAAATCTGTATCTCGAGAGATATATTATAGAGTCTGGAAGACTTATATTTCTTGGTGTCTTTCTCATCATTTTTCTTGTCATTCTTTTAGAATACCGAGAATTTTACAGTTTCTTCAGGATGGTTTAGATAAGGGTTTGTCCGCAAGTTCTTTGAAAGGACAAATCTCTGCTCTTTCTGTTCTTTTTCACAGAAAGATTGCTATTCTTCCTGATATTCATTGTTTTGTACAAGCTTTGGTTCGTATAAAACCTGTCATTAAGTCAATTTCTCCTCCTTGGAGTTTGAATTTGGTTCTGGGAGCTCTTCAAGCTCCTCCGTTTGAACCTATGCATTCATTGGACATTAAATTACTTTCTTGGAAAGTTTTGTTCCTTTTGGCCATCTCTTCTGCTAGAAGAGTTTCTGAATTATCTGCTCTTTCTTGTGAGTCTCCTTTTCTGATTTTTCATCAGGATAAGGCGGTGTTGCGAACTTCTTTTGAATTTTTACCTAAAGTTGTGAATTCCAACAACATTAGTAGAGAAATTGTGGTTCCTTCATTATGTCCTAATCCTAAGAATTCTAAGGAGAAATCGTTGCATTCTTTGGATGTTGTTAGAGCTTTGAAATATTATGTTGAAGCTACGAAATCTTTCCGTAAGACTTCTAGTCTATTTGTTATCTTTTCCGGTTCTAGGAAAGGCCAGAAAGCTTCTGCCATTTCTTTGGCATCTTGGTTGAAATCTTTAATTCATCTTGCCTATGTTGAGTCGGGTAAAATTCCGCCTCAGAGAATTACAGCTCATTCTACTAGGTCAGTATCTACTTCCTGGGCGTTTAGGAATGAAGCTTCGGTTGACCAGATCTGCAAAGCAGCAACTTGGTCCTCTTTGCATACTTTTACTAAATTCTACCATTTTGATGTATTTTCTTCTTCTGAAGCAGTTTTTGGTAGAAAAGTACTTCAGGCAGCGGTTTCAGTTTGAATCTTCTGCTTCTGTTTTTCGTTAAACTTTATTTTGGGTGTGGATTATTTTCAGCAGGAATTGGCTGTCTTTATTTTATCCCTCCCTCTCTAGTGACTCTTGTGTGGAAAGATCCACATCTTGGGTAGTCATTATCCCATACGTCACTAGCTCATGGACTCTTGCTAATTACATGAAAGAAAACATAATTTATGTAAGAACTTACCTGATAAATTCATTTCTTTCATATTAGCAAGAGTCCATGAGGCCCGCCCTTTTTTTGTGGTGGTTATGATTTTGTATAAAGCACAATTATTCCAATTCCTTATTTTATATGCTTTCGCACTTTTTTATCACCCCACTTCTTGGCTATTCGTTAAACTGAATTGTGGGTGTGGTGAGGGGTGTATTTATAGGCATTTTGAGGTTTGGGAAACTTTGCCCCTCCTGGTAGGAATGTATATCCCATACGTCACTAGCTCATGGACTCTTGCTAATATGAAAGAAATGAATTTATCAGGTAAGTTCTTACATAAATTATGTTTTCTTGGTGTCTTTCTCATCATTTTTCTTGGCATTCTTTTAGAATTCCGAGAATTTTACAGTTTCTTCAGGATAGTTTAGATAAAGGTTTATCCGCAAGTTCTTTGAAAGGACAAATCTCTGCTCTTTCTGTTCTTTTTCACAGAAAGATTGCTAATCTTCCTGATATTCATTGTTTTGTACAAGCTTTGGTTCGTATAAAACCTGTCATTAAGTCAATTTCTCCTCCTTGGAGTTTGAATTTGGTTCTGGGGGCTCTTCAAGCTCCTCCGTTTGAACCTATGCATTCATTGGACATTAAATTACTTTCTTGGAAAGTTTTGTTCCTTTTGGCGATCTCTTCTGCCAGAAGAGTCTCTGAATTATCTGCTCTTTCTTGTGAGTCTCCTTTTCTGATTTTTCATCAGGATAAGGCGGTGTTGCGAACTTCTTTTGAACTTTTACCTAAAGTTGTGAATTCCAACAACATTAGTAGAGAAATTGTGGTTCCTTCATTATGTCCTAATCCTAAGAATTCTAAGGAGAAATCGTTGCATTCTTTGGATGTTGTTAGAGCTTTGAAATATTATGTTGAAGCTACTAAGTCTTTCCGAAAGACTTCTAGTCTATTTGTTATCTTTTCCGGTTCTAGAAAAGGCCAGAAAGCTTCTGCCATTTCTTTGGCATCTTGGTTGAAATCTTTAATTCATCATGCCTATGTCGAGTCGGGTAAAACTCCGCCTCAAAGGATTACAGCTCATTCTACTAGGTCAGTTTCTACTTCCTGGGCGTTTAGGAATGAAGCTTCGGTTGATCAGATTTGCAAAGCAGCAACTTGGTCCTCTTTGCATACTTTTACTAAATTCTACCATTTTGATGTATTTTCTTCTTCTGAAGCAGTTTTTGGTAGAAAAGTACTTCAGGCAGCGGTTTCAGTTTGAATCTTCTGTTTATGTTTTTCATTAAACTTTATTTTGGGTGTGGATTATTTTCAGCAGGAATTGGCTGTCTTTATTTTATCCCTCCCTCTCTAGTGACTCTTGCGTGGAAAGATCCACATCTTGGGTAGTCATTATCCCATACGTCACTAGCTCATGGACTCTTGCTAATTACATGAAAGAAACCATAATTTATGTAAGAACTTACCTGATAAATTCATTTCTTTTATATTAGCAAGAGTCCATGAGGCCCGCCCTTTTTTGTGGTGGTTATGATTTTTTTGTATAAAGCACAATTATTCCAATTCCTTATTTTATATGCTTTCGCACTTTTTTCTTATCACCCCACTTCTTGGCTATTCGTTAAACTGAATTGTGGGTGTGGTGAGGGGTGTATTTATAGGCATTTTAAGGTTTGGGAAACTTTGCCCCTCCTGGTAGGAATGTATATCCCATACGTCACTAGCTCATGGACTCTTGCTAATATGAAAGAAATGAATTTATCAGGTAAGTTCTTACATAAATTATGTTTTTTTAATCAGTGACCTGGAGAATCGCACAGTACCCAATACACGATGAAGTAACTACTTTGATTTTTAAGGATTCTATTATGCACTCATTTCCTTAAGTAGTACATGTTCTCAACAAATATTTCTTGCATATCTGTAAAACTTGATTACGTTTCTGTACACTCATTATATTTTGTAGGCTCAGTTTGAACGTCCAGGATCTCATCCTTTTTCACAAGATCTGTAAATGTTACACAATGAGGCCTACTTTTTAAGTTGTCAACTTACTTGCATTCGACGGCACCAATACGCTCGCCTGACATCGCCTAACATCGCGGCCGCGGACCTGAATACTCTCTCCATATTTAACAAAAAAGCTGTCAGAAAGCTGCGCATCAAGTAAGGGGCGATGAGCAGCGGACTGTTGTTAACTAACAGTCATCGATCTCGCTGTTATTCGGCTTTTTCACAGCTTTATTTGTATACTGTCACTAAACACAGCCACTATAATAAACTGTTTAACCCTATCCTGCCGCTCCCGGTGCCTACCGCAACTCTAATAAACTTATTAACCCCTATCCCGCCGCTCCCGGACCCCACCGCAACTCTAATAAAGTTATTAACCCCTATCCCGCCACTCCCGGAACCCCGCCGCAACTAACTAAATGTATTAACCCCTAAACCTCTGGCCTCCCACATCACTACCGCTTACTAAAGCTATTAACCCCTAAACCGCCAGCTCCCCACATCGCCATAAACTAAATTAACCTATTAACCCCTAAACCTAACATCCCGCTAACTTTATATTAAATATTAACTCATCCCTATCTTATAATAAAATTAAACTTACCTTTTGATTTAAATTAAACTATATTAAACTAATAATTAACCTACCCTAACTGTTATAATAAAATTACATTAAACTACAAATTAAACTAACTATATTATATATTTAAACACCTAACCCTACTTAAATAATTTAAATCTACAATTTAAAATTACAAAGTTACAAAAAACTAACAACTATGTTACAAAAAAATAACAAACACTAACTTACAAAAAAAATAAACACTGAGTTACACAAAATAAAAAATAAATGATCAAATATTTAAACAAATTACACCTAATCTAAGAGCCCTATGAAAATAAAAAAGCCCCCCAAAATAAAAAAAAACCCTAACCTACAATTAAAAGGGCCTTTTGCGGGGCATTGCCCCAAAGAAATCAGCTCTTTTACCTGTAAATAAAAAATACAAATACCCCCCAACAGTAAAACTCACCACCCACACAACCAACCCCCCAAATAAAATCCGAACTAAAAAAACCTAAGCTCCCCATTGCCTTGAAAAGGGCATTTGTATGGGCATTGCCCTTAAAAGGGCATTTAGCTCTTTTTCAAAAGCCCAAACCCTAATCTAACAATAAAACCCACCCAATAAACCCTTAAAACATACTAACACTAACCCCTGAAGATCCACTTACAGTTTTTGAAGAGCTGACATCCATCCTCAGTGAAGCGGCAGAAGTCCTCATCGAAGCCGGCAGAAGTCTTCATCCAAGCGGCCAAAGTCTTCATCCAAGCCTGCAGAAGTCTTCACCCAGACAGCATCTTCTATCTTCATCCATCCGGCGCGGATCGGCTCCATCTTCAAGACATCCGACGTGGAGCATCCTCTTCTTACGACGTCTTCTTTGGAATGAAGATTCCTTTAAATGACGTCATCCAAGATGGCGTCCCTTAGATTTCGATTGGCTGATAGAATTCTATCAGTCAATCGGAATGAAGGTTGAAAAAATCCTGTTTGGCTGTTGCAATCAGCCAATAGGATTGAGCTTTCATCCTATTGGCTGATCCAATCAGCCAATAGGATTGAGCTTGCATTCTATTGGCTATTCCAATCATTCTGCGGGCTTGGATGAAGACTTCAGCCGCTTGGATGAAGACTTCTGCCGGCTTGGATGAGGACTTCTGCCGCTTCATTGAGGATGGATGTCGGCTCTTCAGAAACTGTAAGTGGATCTTCGGGGGTTAGTGTAAGGATTTTTTAAGGGTTTATTGGGTGGGTTTTATTTTTAGATTAGGGTTTGGGCTTTGGCAATGGGGAGCTTAGGTTTTTTTAGTTAGGTTTTTATTTGGGGGGGGGTTGGTTGTGTGGGTGGTGGGTTTTACTGTTGGGGGGGTATTTGTATTTTTTATTTACAGGTAAAAGAGCTGATTTCTTTAGGGCAATGCCCCGCAAAAGGCCCTTTTGAGGGCCATTGGTAGTTTATTACAGGTTAGGTTTTTGTATTTTGGGGGGGCTTTTTTATTTTCATAGGTCTCTTAGATTAGGTGTAATTAGTTTAAATATTTGATCATTTATTTTTTATTTCGTGTAACAGTGTTTATTTTTTTTGTAACTTAGTGTTTGTTATTTTTTGTAACTTAGTTGTTAGTTTTTCGTAAATTTGTAATTTTTTATTGTAGATTTCAATTATTTGAGTAGGGTTAGGTGTTTAAATATATAATATAGTTAATTTAATTTGTAGTTTAGGCTGGCGGTTTAGGGGTTAATAGGTTTAGTAAGTGCTAGTGATGTGGGAGGCCAGGGGTTTAGGGATTAATACATTTATTTAGTTGCGGTGGACTCCGGGAGTGGCGGGGTAAGGGTTAATAACTTTATGTAGGTGGCGGCGGTGTTGGGGGTGAGCAGATTAGGGGTTAATAAGAATAATGTAGGTGGCGGCGGTGTTGGGGCGGCAGATTAGGGGTTAATAACATAATGTAGGTGGCGGCGGTGTAGGGGGCGGCAGAATAGGGGTTAATAAGTATAATGTAGGTGGTGACGGTGTAGGTTCGGCAGATTAGGGGTTAATAAGTATAATGTAGGTGGTGGCGGTGTAGGGGTGGCAGATTAGGGGTGTGTAGACTCAGGGTACATGTTGGGGTGTTAGGTGTAAACATAACTTTTATTCTCCCAAAGGAATCAATGGGATATCGGGCAGCAGCGAACGTCAGCTTTCGCTGCTTTCAGACTCCCATTGATTCCTATGGCATCCGCCATCTCCAGGGCGGCGGATTAAAAAGCAAGTACGCTGGGCCAGAATAGTGGCGAGCGTACCTGTTAGATATTTGTTAACTAGCAAAAGTAGTCAGATAGTGCCGAATTTGCATTCGGAACATCTGTAATGACATAAGCATCGATCTGAGTCGGACTGAGACCAGCGAATTGTATGTTACATCACAAATTTCTACTTTTGCCGGTCTGTAGGCTTTGATAAATAAGGGGAATCAGGCTCTCCACAATTACGCTGCGGAATTCCAGCGTATTTGCGGTTAACGGCTTAATAAATATCCCTCAATGTGTTAATGTCTTATATGTATTAATTCTTAAGACTTCTAATAGTCTTTAAAATTACCTTTCACAATAGACACTTGTGCCTTATCAAAAGGTTGGTCTCTGTGTATTAATTTGTACAATTTCTAAAAAAAAAATGAATCTGAAGGATTACCTGAAATTATAAATTTATGATGTTTGCAAATAATATTCCTCCTTATTATACTTTGCATTTCTTTGAAAGGGTTAATAATAACCTCATGCATAGGTTATCTTCTGTTATACTGGAGGTTAGTAGCGTGTAGTCAGGAAAGGGGAAGGGGGAGAGAGTATTCTGTTCCAGTTTTCCCAGCCCCTTTCAGTGGGTGTCCCAACCTTATAACTAAGCAGTGCCAATTCAACAGACCAGTATAAGCAGGCGGGCAGGGAGTGGGGTTGCACACGAGCGCAAAATAGCGATCGTGTGCAATGCTGAATCCCTCCAGGTAAATTCAAACCGACAGAGACGAGCTGCAGCCCACAGGGACGTGTATATGCGCCCCCTGTCCACCTCAGCTTGATAAATTGCCCCCATAGACAGCCTTTATCTTGCATATTGTTCCAGGGAGGCATATATGTAGCAGGACGGATATAAAAGGCATTTTTATACCTAGCTTGATATATTTAAAGCTGCATGTGCCTAGCACAGACAACTACTATCCCTATCTTAAAATACAAGGCTAATATTTTCCCTCGCATCTTATCTTCCACAATGTCTCAAAGAAAATCCTCAAAAGCTGACAGACATCACAGACAGGCAAGCACTGTACAAAACCCAGTCAACACATTCTTCAAGCATCAAGATAAGTATAAAAAGAAACCCTCAGCATGGAACAACCAAACAATATAAATGAGCCTGACATTATAGATAATGCATCCAGAAGCTCATCACCCACTTCATCTGAACATACAGCTGACAATCCTATCAGATATAAAGCGATAGAATGCACTGACTTAAAGAAAGAACTTAATGATCTGGATCATAGAGTTGAATCTTTAGAAGAACACGAAGAAGAAATGTTATATAAAAAAGTTTTGTAAGCTGCTGGACATTACTCCAACAGACAATGTTGATTCACAGACGCAACTCAAACGGTCGAACCAGCAAGACCTACCCAAACCGTAACGGAGAGCCTGGACAGATGTCTCATCCAAACATAACAAAAAGAGACAGTTGACAACTCCTGAGCAGCCAAGAGAACCAACATGAGGTCTACTCAATCTAACTACCCTGCCATAAGATTACACTTGGAACTTGATCATCTCACTCAGGTTCCTTTCTTCACTAGTTTAAATGTAGCACGATTGATTAATAATGATGTAATCTTGTATTATCTTATCCAAACAAGATTAGCTTTCCTTCTGTTAACTTGTTGCACTAACATTGAAGGCCTGACCCTTTAAACCAGGCCCACCTTTTATTAAGTTTAAATGTTGCACAAAAGTTGAATGTTAGCACCACTCGTTATTTCCTATCCTAGATGTGGTTAAGAACTCTCTAATAACCCGTAGCCAGGCTATATGTACAGTTTTTAACATGTCAAACACTTGAAATGTATGTTGCTTTGTCTGTTTTGTATCTTGTTTTTAACAACTCTGATCGTTATTATTGAAGCTGTTATTACTATGTTATCTTTTTATTACCACAGGTACTTACTTGACCAGTTTGTTATTGTCACGCTGAGCTGCTCTAGCCATTGCTAGGGGCGCGGCGTCTCCTACTCTGCTCGTTCTCAGGGGCAGTGTCGGCTCCGGATGCTTTCGGTGCTGACGTCATCGCCGCACGCTCCAGGTGACGGTCGTACCTCAGTGGCGCCAATCTACGCTTATTTAAATCTGTAGAGAAAGATCTGTCACTGCCCAAGTATAGGTGTACACTCTGTGTGCTTCTGGGTGTGACAGATCATTCTATAGTCCTAATTACCATTGTTGCTGAACCTGCCTGTTTACTCACTTATCTACTCTCCCTGTTTAACCCCTGAATTGCTGGATTTATTTACTGCTGCTGAACTCTGCCTTTCTGACTACTCTGCTCATTAACCCCTGTTGTTCTGGATTTTTACTGGCCGAGTTCGGTCTGGTAGTGGAGTACACAATACCACACACTAGTATGACATCAATACTGACAAATGCAAAAACCCTATCCCTTACTCACTCAACAAATTACCTACCGCCTTAATTTAGGTATCCCATATCCTAGCTTTCCTCAGACACCACCAACAAACACATCCTATTAAAAACTAAAGATTACCTCTCATATTCGATCAATAACATACCTATCAGGTACACATCTTTCTAAAAATGAAGATATAGCAAATAGCTTCTCCTTTTTCTACACATCCCTTTACAATTTACCCTTCACACCCATTGCTGAGAAAACTAAATTAATTGAAACATATCTAGAATCTTTAGCAGTCCCTACCATTGCCAAAGACAACATGAACACCATAGACTCTCCGATAACCCTGCAAGAAATACTAAATACCATACAATCCTTTCCTTCTGGAAAATCACCGGGGCCCGACAGATTCACTGCCAAATTCTACCAAGCACTTAAGCTACAACTAGGCCCACAATTACTAATCTTATTTCAAGCAATTGACCAAGGGCAGACCTTTTTCCAACCGTTACTAGAGGCTATGATCACAGTCATCCTTAAACCTGGCAAACCAGTAGACCAAGTAGGCAACTATGGACCAATCTCCCTTATAAATACCGACATCAAGATATGTGTAAAGATACTCGCGACCAGACTGAACAAAATCCTCCCACAGCTCATCCATCCGGATCAGGTGGGCTTTATTAGGGAACGTGAAGCCAAGGATAACACTATAAGTTTACTACATACTCTGCAAGCAGCATCAGATCACACCAGCCCCATTATACTTCTCTCCACAGATGCAGAGAAGGCATTCGACAGGGTGGACTGGCACTTTTTGTGGTCTGCCCTGTCGAAGTTTGAATTTACTCCCAAATTTATAGCCAGAATCCAAGCTCTCTACTCCAATCCCTCTGCTAAAATTAAAAATAATAATACTGCTTCACAGCCCTTCCACATTGCCAATGGGACACACCAAGGCTGCCCTTTATCCTTCTTGCTTTTTGCCCTCACGGTAGAAATTTTGGCTATTCAGGTCAGGAAAAACCGCTCCATCAAGGGCATAGAATTTGGTGACATAACCCAAAAATGTCTTCTTTTTGCAGTTGACATAATCTTCACACTCCAAACTTCCACCTCCTCACTGCCCGCACTGAAATCAACATGGAGAAATCAAGGCTCCTACCTATTAATATCACACAGAATGAAATAGACAATATCACTAATAACACAAACTTTGCCATCACCAAGTTAAAATATTTAGGACAAAATGTTCCATCCAACCTCCAGGATCTCTTTCACTCTAATTATACCCAGCTCCAAACTGACACTTATTAGCTCATGAACACTTGGCACAAACAAGGCCAACTCTCTTGGATTGGCCGAATTAATACCGTCAAAATGATGATAGTTCCCAAATACTTATACATTTTCCAAACAATGCCTCTACTACTCTCCAATCATTATCTCAAGACCCAACAGAAAATGATAGATTCTTTTATATGGTCATACAAAATACCAAGAGTAGCTAATCAGACCCTATATTTAAGCAAAGAAGACAGAGGATTCAATGTGCCAAACCTTTTAAATTACTATAAAGCAACCCATTTGTCCCGTATAGTGGCATGGAACCACGCTTCTCCTTCCAAAGTCTGGGTCGAAATGGAATCACACCTAACTGACAAGTAAGTATTATATGAGGGATATTTGCTTGCTCCCTAAAACAATCAGATGAGACAATACCTCCAACAACAGATACGTTAGAGCCACTCTAGAAATATGGGACAAGACTGTATCAGATACTAAGGGATTATCCACACACGTCTCACCACTAACTCCATTATTAGGCAACCAACTCTTTCTTCCGCAAAGCACCTTCAGGTGCAGTAGCCCAATTAAAGATCACATAAACCTATCCATATATCTAATAACAGATGCAGAATGTATCAAAGACCTAGCAGTACTTAAAGAAAGCCTTGGACCTCCCTTTCATCGATGGTACTCTTACAAGTCAGCAATTCTAAGACCCCTCAAACCATTTAAACAACTATACCCACCTACAGACACAAAAAAGATATTCAAATTAACACATTCCTCCACTATTTCTTTAACCTTGACATAACTCAACTACAAAATTTTATCTTGCTGGTATCTCACTCCTAAGAGAATAAGACATATTTTCCCAAATGCGTCCTCCAGCTGTTGGAAAAGATGTGGAGAGATAAGCACTATTTCCCACATCTGGTATACATACCCGAAACTTGAATCTTACTGGGACCAAATAGAGTCACATATAAACCATACACTACACTCCAACATTACACTAGATTCTGTCACCATTCTCCTCAAACAAACCCCAAATCTGGAATTTATATACCGCACAAAATTGTTCCAAACCATGATTACCTGTGCTAAACGACTGATTCTCAGACTATGGAAAACCCAACAAACACCAACTTACCCTCAATAGATTGCAGAAGTCAATCATATCCTGGCCCTTGAAAAGATGCACTACTGCTTTATGGGAAAATGGGACTTTATACTAGGCATCATTTGTATATGGGAACAGGAAAATTAACCTAGCAATGATCATATGATCATGGGACAAACATGAACACTCATTATAGGACTCAACACAAGCCCTTAGCACAGAACCCACCATAACACTCAAGAGGTATTCACCATTCTCTTCTACATAGGATGCCCCCCCCCATTCCCCTCTCATTCACAATTAATAGATTAAATTGGTTTTATCTAATGTATCTGTACTGGATCTTTGTTAACAAGTACAATGCTATGTATAGATTTGTTGAGATTTCTCCTGTAATGTTTTGTTGCATAGTTATTTTAAAAATAAGTGACCTGCATTTAGAAATTTTCTTTTGCCAAAGTAAAGTAGAAGTTGGAATTCCCCCATCTCAACACACGATTTTCACTGAGGGTGGATGCCGGAGGATCGGCAGTGCTCTGCACCAATCCTCTGGCATCCTCCCCAAGTGAAACTCATGGATTAATGCTTCACCCCCCTTGAATCCCCCAGAGAGTGGAGATAGGGGAATGTCATCTTTTACTGTACTTTGGCAATAACAGACAAAAAAACTATAGCGGGATTTGCTGGCAGTGATGGTCTGGTAATGGAAAAGTACTCTAAATTATTTGTTATTCAAAGAATATAGGTAGCATAGTTAGCTAGTAGCTCATAGATATTAGTAAATATTTAAGAGTTAAAATTAAGTAGTTCATAGTTAATAAGAAATAGTTCATAGTTATTAGCTGATTTGAATTGCCAATAGGATTTCAGTAGCTCTCATCCTATTGGCTGATTTAAACAGCCATCAGGATTTCAGTAGCTCTCATCCTATTGGCTGATTTGAATTTCAAAAATCAAATCGGCCAATAGGAATACACGGGACGCCATTTTGAAAAGGCTCCCTTGCAATGATGATTCAGTGTACAGGGGTATAAGGGGCAGGCACAGCTGCTGGCTGCCACACTTTCCTCAGGCTCCTGACCTCTTCTGGATTTATCTTAATTTTAACCTTCTTACATTCAAAATTCGTCATAATTATTTCAAGGACCAATACCGACTCCACATAATGCACAACTAGACTCATAAAAATTGAACGGATGACATTACTAAAGTGAGATATTCAATGGATGGAAATATACTCCCACCGGACCATTTTACTACCAGAAAGAAATACCTTCAGCTGAACACCACAAAGAAGGTACACTTAAACTAAAAAAAAAACAAAACACACAGACTCAACCCATGCACAAATTGGGTTTTGGATTTCATCATCCATTTAGCAATGCTCAGATTTCATTTCTAAACACAAGAAAAACTAATTGATGAAGTCTATTTTACTAAAATACATTGGTTTTAAAACCCCTGCATGCTTTCTTATCTGTTATCTACAATGCAGCCTGAAGAATCCTATAGAGCAGGGCAATGTAACCAGCCCCCACTGCTAACATTCCTACAAATACTAGAAGCTATTTTAACCCCTTCACTGCAGAGGGAATGACCACCTATACGCCCTCACATCTGCACTCCTTAAGACCCCAAAAAGTCCCTCACTAGTGGCTACCCTAAAATTACTCAGTATTTTCAAAGGGACCGACAGGGGCTGTCATGGAGGAAAATCTAAATTTAAAGTTCTATATCCTGACACTATCACTGCTGCCCCACCACCCTGTCCACCCGCAAGCCCAATTGGAGTGATCCAACCTAAAAGCCACAAAAACCGCAATATCAAATCAAGAAAATCTCTTTGTGTGATCCCTATTAGAAGACATGTTGTCTCCAAAGTACAGAGCAAAAACTCAGAATCCCAAGACTGTCCTATCAGAGCAATCCTATGCAATGCCAGATCAATAAAGAACAAAACAGCTATTATTTCCGACCTTATTGAAACATGTGAATTAGCATGTATCACAGAATCATGGTTAGATGAAAATGCAGGGCCTATTCTAGAGACAGCTATTCCAGACAATTACACAGTGTTCCACCGCCCGAGACAAGATCGCAAAGGAGGAGAGTTATGATCTGTGCAAAATCATCCTTAAATCCCAGACCAATATCAGTTCACAAAACCCAATCTTTTGAATGTGTAGCTGCCAGCCTCTCAATAGAGAGAGGATTCTGAATACTGCTAATATACAGACCCCCAGGAGATGGGAAGATATTTCTTCAGGAACTCCCAGAGCTTTTGGCTGGCTTAATCCTTGAACACCCCAGATGGCTTATATTAGGAGAGTTCAACACTTGGATTGACAACACCCTATCCCTGCTTGGGCAGGATCTCCTCAGCTTGATGAGTACACTCGGCTTTACACAAATCGTCACCACTCCCACCCACAGAAAAGGTCATACACTTGATCTAGTGTTTCAGTCTGGACTAGAAGTGTCACCAGTAACTGTAAACCCAGTTACCTGGTCAGACCACCACTCCATTCACTTCTCCATTGTATCACAATCAACCACACACCAGCCTCAGAACCTGGTCAAACACTGCTCATTAAAAGGGGTGACACCACTGGATGTAGCATCAAATATGGATCTAAGTGAACTAATGGGCACCTGCGAAGACCCCAGCTCCTTAGTCCAACTCTACAACAAAACCATGAGAGACACTCTAGAAAGCATTGCACCATCTCGCATATGCACTGTCCAAACCCACAACAATGCACCGTGGTTTGATAGCTCCATCAGAGAAATGAAAAGAACAGGACGTAAGCTCGAGAGAAAGTGGCGCAGAACACATGATCCAGAAGATAAAGCCGCACTTACCAAACATCTAAAAAAATATCAATCCAAGATAACTCAGAAAAAATCTTCATTTTTATCACGCGAAATTGCAATCTCCCACAATAGACCCAGGCAACTGTTTCGCACAGTAGAAAGGCTTGGCAAACCAGCATGCATGCTTAGCCCCACCAACTTTTCTCAGGATAAATGTGAAGCATTTGCGAACTTCTTCAGAGACAAGATTTCCTCAATCCGAACCGCTATCACAGCAGGCCAAACAGTTACACACCAGAACCACTACAATGGAATGCCAGATTGCCCCAGTTTATGGTCCACTTTTACAAATGTGGATATAAAAGAAGTTAAAAACACCATACAAAAGTTGCACCCTACTACGTGTGCCTTAGACCCTGCTCCAACTCAGCTCATATCTGGATGCATTGAAACACTCGCCCCAGTCCTCACAAAAATAGTGCAGTGTTCACTAAAAACAGGATACTTCCCAGATCCTCTAAAAGAAGCTGTGGTAAAACCACTCTTAAAGAAACCTTTATTAGACCCAGGCTGCATGACTAATTACAGACCAGTATCCAACCTCCCATTTCTGGGGAAAATAATTGAAAAAGTAGTGGCAACTCAACTGGAAGCCCATCTATCACGCCTAAACATATTCAATCCTTTCCAGTCAGGCTTCAGATGCCACCACAGCACTGAAACAACGCTAGTCCGAGTGCTAAATGATCTCCTCATGGCAAGAGACAAAGGTGATTACTCCATTCTAATCCTCCTGGATCTCTCAGCTGCATTTGACACCATTAACCATAGGATTCTAATAGAGCGCTTGCAGTACATCTGTGGTCTAGGAGGCACAATCCTTAACTGGTTTAATCTTTCCACGCTGGTAGATCACAGAGAGTAATATCAGGTTCAAGCTCATCAGCACCAACAGAACTGGCCTGCGGAGTTCCACAAGGATCTATCCTGTCTCCCATGCTATTCGCAATGTACTTACTACCACTGAGGGACATCATTAACCGACATGGCCTAAGGTATCATTGTTACGCTGATGACACACAACTCTACTTCTCCTTTGCTCCAGATACTACAGACCCAACATGCCGCATAAACAGTTGCTTAACAGACCTCATCGAATGGATGAATGCTAGCTGTCTCAAAGTGAACCCAGACAAAACTCTTGGTGAGGGGACCCCGAGCATCAAAAATATACCACGATCACCCAACTGGCCTGGAGCTTGGAGGTTCTGAACTCGTTAGTTCAGCAAAGGTATAAAACCTCGGAGTGCTGATTGACGCTGGACTATCTTTTAAACAGCAGATTTCCTCCGTAGTAAAATCTGCCTACTTTCATCTGAAAAACATAGCCAGGATACAACACTTAATTCCCCCTCATGATATGCCAACATTAATCCATGCATTTGTATCCTCTAGGCTAGATTACTGCAATGCACTTTACTTGGGCCTCCCAAAAAAAGAACTCCATCGCCTTCAGACAGTACAAAACGCAACAGCCAGACTATTGACCAATCAAACTCGCTCCTGCCACATAACACCTGTTCTCCACTCCCTGCATTGGCTTCCAATTAAATGGCAAACATATTTTAAAATTGGCCTGCTGACTTTCAAAGCCTTAAACAACCAAGGCCCACAGTACCTGAAAGAGCTCCTGACACCCTACATCCCATCCCGTTCACTTAGGTCAGCCAACACATCCCTCCTCTCAGTGCCAAGAATAAGTCAGGCTCCAAAGCATTCTGCCACGCTGCCCCTACTTACTGGAACTCTTTACCGTGCACAATCAGAGAGGCACCGTCCTTACAGATTTTTTTTAAAAAAAAAGAGCTAAAGACCCACCTCTTCCATTAGGCATTCAGTCCGCTTATCTGACCTTCAGAAACTCCTAACTTTTATGTCTTATGTTGGTATATTTGTAAAGTGCTTTGAGTCTCAAAGGGAGAAAAGTGCTATATAAATCGCAAATTATCATTATTATTATTAATATTATTATATATATTATTATATTATATTATATTATATACGGTGGTGACCTATGAAGAGGACGCTCTGCTCCGGATATCTTCAAGGATGGACCCGCTCCGTGCCGCCAGGATGAAGATAGAAGACGCCGCCGAGATGAAGATAGAAGACGCCACCTTGATGAAGATTTTTTTTTTTTTAGATTTGGGTTTGGGCTTTTTTAAAAGAGCTAAATGTCCTTTTCAGGGCAATGCAAAAGAGCTAAATGCCCATACAAATGCCCTTTTCAGGGCAATGGGTAGCTTAGGTTTTTGTTAGAGTTAGTTTTTTTATTTTGGGGGATTGGTTGGTGGGTTTTACTGTTGGGGTCTTTGTATTTTTTTTACAGGTAAAAAAGCTGATTTCTTTAGGGCAATGTCCTACAAAAGGTCCTTTTAAGGGCTATTGGTAGTTTATTGCAGGCTAGGATTTTTTTATTTTGGGGTGGTTTTTAAAGGGCTATTAGATTAGGTGTAATTGTTTTTATTTTGGATAATTTCGTTATTCGTTATTTTTTTGTAATTTAGTGTTTGTGAATTTTTGTGATTTAGTGTTTGTTATAACTTTCATGTAATTGACAAGAGTCCATGAGCTAGTGACATATGGGATATACAATCCTACCAGGAGGGGCAAAGTTTCCCAAACCTCAAAATGCCTATAAATACACCCCTCACCACACCCACAATTCAGTTTTACAAACTTTGCCTCCTATGGAGGTGGTGAAGTAAGTTTGTGCTAAGATTTCTACGTTGATATGCGCTTCTCGGCATTGTTGAAACCCGATTCCTCTCAGAGTACAGCGAATGTCAGAGGGACGTGAAGGGAGTATCACTTATTTGAATACGATGATTTCTCTAACGGGGGTCTATTTCATAGGTTCTCTGTTATTGGTCATAGAGATTCATCTCCTATCTCCCTTTTCAGATCGACGATATACTCTCAATTTACCATTACCTCTACTAATAACTGTTTTAGTACTGGTTTGGCTATCTGCTATATGTGGATGGGTGTCTTTTGGTAAGTATGTTTTCATTACTTAAGACACTCTCAGCTATGGTTTGGCACTTTATGCATTTATATAAAGTTCTAAATATATGTATTGTACTTATATTTGCCATGAGTCAGGTTCATGTATTTCCTTCAGTTTCATATTTGGGAATGTAAACATTTTTAAAAAATTTATTTCTTACCTGGGGTTTAGTCTTTTTTTCAATTGACTACTTCTTGCAATTGCGGGTATTAGGCCCGCGGGTGCGTCAAATGCTAAACTTTATTGCGTCATTCTTGGCGCGGAAACATTTTTGGCACGAAAAAGTACGTTTATGACGCAACTTTGTCATTTCCGGCATCATATGTTACGGCGAGACCTTTCACACAGCGGCATCATTAGTGACGCAAGTGTGTCATTTCTGGTCATTTTTGGCGCCAAAGAAGAGTTTACGTTACGTTGTGCGTCATACTTGGTGCCAAACCTTTTTCATTATTTCAATACCCCTTGTTTGTTTGCCTCTTGCTTTTTGCTTTCAGAGGCCTATGCTATTGCATTTTTCCCATTCCTGAAACTGTCATATAAGGAAATAGATAATTTTGCTTTATATGTTGTTTTTTCTCTTACATTGTGCAAGATGTCCCAATCTGATCCTGTCTCAGAAGTTTCTGCTGGAACATTGCTGCCTGACATCGGTTCTACCAAAGCTAAGTGCATTTGTTGTAAAATTGTAGAAATTATTCCACCGAATGTCATTTGTAATAGTTGTCATGATAAACTTGTACATGCAGATAGTGTTTCCATCAGTAATAGTGCATTGCCAGTTGCAGTTCCTTCAGCTTCTAATGTGCATGATATACCTGTAAATTTTAAAGAATTTGTTTCTGATTCTATTATGAAGGCTTTGTCTGCATTTCCACCTTCTAATAAACGTAAAAGGCCTTTCAAAACTTCTCACTTAGCTGATGAAATTTCAAATGACCAACAACATAATAATTCATCCTCTTCTGATGAGGATCTTTCTGAAACAGAAGATCCTTCCTCAGACATTGACACTGACAAATCTACTTATTTATTTAAAATAGAGTATATGCATTCTTTATTAAAAGAAGTGTTAATTACTTTGGATATTGAGGTAACCAGTCCTATTGACGTTCAGTCTAATAAATGTTTAAATGCTGTTTTTAAACCTCCTGTGGTTTCCCCAGGGGTTTTTCCCATTCCTGAGGCTATTTCTGATATGATTGCTAGGGAATGGAATAAGCCAGGTACTTCTTTTATTCCTTCTTCAAGGTTTAAAAAATTGTATCCTTTACCAGCAAAATCTATAGAGTTTTGGGAAAAAATCCCCAAAGTTGATGGGGCTATTTCTACTCTTGCTAAACGTACCACTATTCCTATGGAAGATAGCACTTCCTTTAAGGATCCTTTAGATAGGAAGCTTGAATCTTATCTAAGGAAGGCCTATTTATATTCAGGTCATCTTCTCAGACCTGCTATTTCTTTGGCTGATGTTGCGGCTGCATCAACTTTCTGGTTGGAAAATTTAGCGCAACACGAATTGGATTCTGACATATCTAGCGTTGTTCGCTTACTGCAACAAGCTAATCATTTTATTTGTGATGCCATTTTTGATATTATCAAAATTGATGTTAGATCCACGTCTTTAGCTGTTTTAGCTAGAAGAGCTTTGTGGCTTAAATCTTGGAATGCTGATATGACATCTAAATCTAGATTACTATCTCTTTCTTTCCAAGGTAATAATTTATTTGGTTCTCAGTTGGATTCTATTATTTCAACTATCACTGGGGGAAAATGAGTTTTTTTGCCTCAGGATAAAAAAACCTAAGGGTAAATCTAAGGCTTCTAACCATTTTCGTTCCTTTCATCAGAATAATGAACAAAAACTCAATCCTTCCCCCAAGGAATCTGCTTCCAATTGGAAGCCTTCCTCAAATTGGAATAAATCCAAGCCATTTAGGAAACCAAAGTCAGCCCCTAAATCCGCATGAAGGTGCGGCCCTCATGCCAGCTCAGCTGGTAGGGGGCAGATTAAGGTTTTTCAAGGATTTTTGAATAAAATCTGTCCAAAATCATTGGATTCAGAGCATTGTCTCTCAAGGGTATCGAATAGGATTCAAAGTAAGACCTCCTGTGAGAAGATTTTTTCTCTCACGCATCCCTGTAAATCGAGTAAAAGCTCAGGCTTTTCTGAAGTGTGTTTCAGGCCTGGAGTCTTCAGGGGTAATCATGCCAGTTCCTCCTCAGGAACAAGGTTTGGGGTTTTATTCAAACCTATTCATTGTACCAAAGAAAGAAAATTTATTCAGACCAGTTCTGGATCTAAAAATTTTGAATCGTTATGTAAGAGTACCAACTTTCAAGATGGTGACTATAAGGACTATTCTGCCTTTTGTTCAGCGAGGACATTATATGTCCACAATAGACTTGCAGGATGCATACCTTCATATTCCGATTCATCCAGAACACTATCAGTTTCTGAGATTCTCTTTTCTAGATTTGACACGATCCCCTTTGCTCGTTTTCACATGAGACCTCTACAGCTTTGTATGCTGAATCAATGGTGCAGGGATTATACAAAGATATCACAATTAATAGGGCATAGATCACCATCGTTTGGTTCAAGGGGCTTCTTTTGTTCGCCCAACCTGGACTGTGATCACAACAGATGCAAGTCTTTCAGGTTGGGGAGCTGTTTGGGGATCTCTGACAGCACAAGGGGTTTGGAAATCTCAAGAGGCAAGATTACCAATAAATATTTTAGAACTCTGTGCAATTCTCAGGGCTCTTCAGTTCTGGCCTCTGCTATAGAGAGAACCGTTCATTTGTTTTCAGACAGACAATATCACAACTGTGGCTTATGTCAATCATCAGGGTGGGACTCACAGTCCCCAAGCTATGAAAGAAGTATCTCGGATACTTGCCTGGGCGGAATCCAGCTCCTGTCTAATCTCTGCGGTGCATATCCCAGGTGTAGACAATTGGGAGGCGGATTATCTCAGCCGCCAGACTTTACATCCTGGGGAGTGGTCTCTCCATCCAGATGTGTTTTCTCAGATTGTTTAGATGTGTGGGCTGTCCAGGTCCAGGGATGTTCAGGCGGAGCAGTGGATGCGCTGACACTTCCTTGGTGTTATCAACCTGCTTACATCTTCCCGCCTCTAGTTCTCTTTCCAAGAGTGATCTCCAAAATCATCATGGAACAGTCTTTTGTGTTGCTGGTGGCTCCAGCATGGCCACACAGGTTTTGGCATGCAGATCTGGCTCGGATGTCCAGTTGCTCACCTTGGCCACTTCCGTTACGGCCGGACCTACTATCTCAAGGTCCGTTTTTCCATCAGGATCTCAAATCATTAAATTTGAAGGTATGGAAATTGAAGGCTTAGTTCTAAGTCATAGAGGTTTCTCTGACTCAGTGATTAATACTATGTTACAAGCTCGTAAATCTGTCTCTAGAAAGATTTATTATAGAGTTTGGAATACTTACATTTCATGGTGTTCTTCTCATAAATTCTTCTGGCATTCTTTTAGAATTCATAGACTTTTACAGTTCCTTCAGGATGGTTTGGATAAGGGTTTGTCTGCAAGTTCCTTGAAAGGACAAATCTCCGCTCTTTCTGTTTTATTTCACAGAAAGATTGCTATACTTCCTGATTTTCACTGTTTTGTACAGGCTTTAGTTCATATTAAGCCTGTCATTAAATCAATTTCTCCTCCTTGGAGTCTTAATTTGGTTCTGAAGGCTTTACAGGCTCCTCCATTTGAGCCTATGCATTCTTTGGACATTAAACTACTTTCTTGGAAAGTGTTGTTCCTTTTGGCTATCTCTTCTGCTAGAAGAGTTTCTGAGCTATCTGCTCTTTCTTGTGAGTCTCCTTTTCTGATTTTTCATCAGGATAAGGCAGTTTTGCGGACTTCTTTTCAATTTTTACCTAAGGTTGTGAATTCTAACAACATTAGTAGAGAAATTGTTGTCCCTTCCTTGTGTCCTAATCTTAAGAATTCTTTGGAGAGATCCTTACATTCTTTGGATGTGGTAAGAGCTTTGAAATATTATGTGGAAGCTACTAAAGATTTCAGGAAGACTTCCAGTCTATTTGTTTTATTTTCTGGTCCTAGGAAAGGTCAGAAGGCTTCTGCTATTTCCTTGGCTTCTTGGTTGAAACTTATAACTGTATTTGCTTCTTCGGAAGCAGTTTTTGGTAGAAAAGTTCTTCAGGCAGCTGTTTCAGTTTGATTCTTCTGCTTTTTGATTTAAGTTTTTTTCTTTCAAAAATGAAAATAAACTTATTTTTTTGGGTTTAGGATTAATTTTTTCAGCGAAATATGGCTGTTTTTATTTTTATTCCCTCCCTCTCTAGTGACTCTTGAGTGGAAGACTCCACATCTTGGGTATTGATATCCCATATGTCACTAGCTCATGGACTCTTGCCAATTACATGAAAGAAAACATAATTTATGTAAGAACTTACCTGATAAATTCATTTCTTTCATATTGGCAAGAGTCCATGAGGCCCACCCTTTGTATGGTGGTTATGATTTTTTGTATAAAGTACAATTATTTTTGATGCTTTCTACTCCTTTCTTTATCACCCCACTGCTTGGCTATTCGTTTAACTGAATTGTGGGTGTGGTGAGGGGTGTATTTATAGGCATTTTGAGGTTTGGGAAACTTTGCCCCTCCTGGTTGGATTGTATATCCCATATGTCACTAGCTCATGGACTCTTGCCAATATGAAAGGGATGAATTTATCAGGTAAGTTCTTACATAAATTATGTTTTTTTGTAATTTCAGAATTTATTTTATTTAGTAGTGTTTTTTTTTTCAATCCCCCAATTGGAATTAAGGTAGGAAAAATCCTATTGGCTGATCCAATCAGCCATTAGGATTGAGCTTGCATTCTATTGGCTGTTCCAGTCAGCCAATAGAATGCAAGCTCAATTCTATTGGCTGATTGCATCAGCCAATAGGATTTTTCCTACCTTAATTCCGATTGGCTGATAGGATTCTATCAGCCAATCGGAATTGAAAGGACACCATCTTGGATGACGTCACTTAAAGGAACCTTAATTCTTCAGTCGCCGTCGGATGGAAGAGGATGCTCAGCGTCGGATGTCTTCAAGATGGACCCGCTCCGCTCCGGATGGAAGAAGATAGAAGATGCCGGTCTGGATGTCCTCTTCTGCCCGGATCAGATGAAGACTTCTGCCCCTCTGGACGTTCACTTGTGCCCGGTTGGGTGAAGACAGTTCAAGGTAGGGTGATCTTCAAGGGGGTAGTGTTAGGTTTTTTTAAGGGGGGATTGGGTGGGTTTTAGAGTAGGGTTGGGTGTGTGGGTGGTGGGTTTTAATGTTGGGGGGGTATTGTATTTTTTTTTACAGGTAAAAGAGCTGATTACTTTGGGGCAATGTCCCACAAAAGGCCCTTTTAAGGGCTATTTGTAATTTAGTGTAGGCTAGGGAATTTTATTATTTTGGGGGGCTTTTTTATTTTATTAGGGGTATTAGATTAGGTGTAATTAGTTTAAAATTCTTGTAATTCTTTTTTATTTTTCTGTAATTTAGTGTTGTTTTTTTTTTGTACTTTAATTTATTTAATTTAATTGTATTTAATTGTAGTTAATTGTAGGTAATTTATGTAATTAATTTAATGATAGTGTAGTGTTAGGTGTAATTGTAATTTAGGTTAGGATTTATTTTACAGGTAAATTTTTACTTATTTTAACTAGGAAGTTATTAAATAGTTAATAACTATTTAATAACTATTCCACCTAGTTAAAATAAATACAAAGTTGCCTGTAAAATAAAAATAAACCCTAAGCTAGCTACAATGTAACTATTGGTTATATTGTAGCTATCTTAGGGTTTATTTTATAGGTAAGTATTTAGTTTTAAATAGGAATAAGTTATTTAATTGTAGTAAATTTATTTAGATTTATTTAAATTAAATTTAAATTAGGGGGTTAGACTTAGGGTTAGACTTAGGTTTAGGGGTTATTAAATTTAATATAGTAGCGGTGATGTTGGGGGCGGCAGATTAGGGGTTAATAAATGTAGGTAGGTGTCAGCGATGTTAGGGATGGCATATTAGGGGTTAATAAAATTTAACTAGTGTTTGCGAGGCTGGAGTGCGGCGGTTTATGGGTTAATATATTTATTACAGTGGCGGCGATGTCCAGGGGGTTAAACATTTTAGTTAAGTGTTTGCGATGTGGGAGGGGGCCTCGGTTTAGGGGTTAATAGGTAGTTTATGGGTGTTAGTGTGCTTTGTAGTACTTTAGTTAAGAGTTTTATGTTACGGCGTTGGCCCATAAAACTCTTAACTACTGACTTTTAAATGCTGTAGGAGTCTGGACAGGAGAGGGTGTACCGCTCACTTTTTCTAGCAATCGTAATACCGGCGTTAGGAAAATCCCATTAAAAAGATAGGATGCGCAATTGACGTAAGGGGATTTGCGGTATGTGAAAATCGCGGAAAAAAAGTGAGCGGTACTCCTGTACCTGCCTGACTCGTAATACCAGCGGGCGTTAAAAAGCTGCGTTGGGACCTCTCAACGCTGCTTTTTAAGGCTAACGCAAGACTCATAATCTAGCCATTAGTTTTTTTTTATTTCACAGGTAAGTTTTTATTTATTTTAAGATAGGGATATTGTAATTTTAATTTTAAGTTAGGGGGTTGTTAGGTTTAGGGGTTAATCGTTCAATTTAGTTTTTTTGGGATGTGCTGGGCTGGCGGTTTAGGGGTTAATAAGTTTATTTAGTGGCGGTGATGTGGGAAGCCAGAGGTTTAGGGGTTAATAACTTTATTTAGTGGCGACGATGTCAGGGAGCGGCGGAATAGGGGTTAATATCTTTATTATAGTGTCAGCAATGTTGGGGTGCAGGGGAATAGGGGTTAATAACTTTATTATAGTGGCGGCGATGTCGGGGAGCGGCAGAATAGAGGTTAATAACTTTTATTAGTGGTGGCGTTAAATTAGTAGCACTATAAAAATTAATTCTAAAAAATAATATTGTAAGTTCATGTAAACCATAAAAATCTGCATATAAAGAAAGTTTATTATTGTGTCAAAAAATAAATAATATTTATTTCCCAAAGCCATATATTTATACAAATATAATACTAATTCCTTAATAATAACTCATATTGATGTATTATTTTAAAATAAGTATATTCCTAACCCTAGTTTTGAGTATTGTAAGGAATCTGCTTATTATTTATAAATGTAATTTTCTAATTAGAGGGCAAAAATATTAAAACCTCACTTCTTAAAATTCATGTAAAGCTGTTTTGATTCAGGTTTCTTGTGTTAGGCAAACAAGGCCTGTGCATCCGACAATGCTAGCAATATTTGTTCACCATTATTTAAATACTGAATTAATATGATCAATTGCATGTCTTAAAGCGACACTGAACCCAATTTTTTTCTTTCATGATTCAGATAGAGTATGCCATTTTAAGCAACTTTCTAATTTACTTCTATTATAAATTTTTCTTTAATCTCTTGCTATCTTTATTTGAAAAAGAAGGCATCTAAGCTAAGGAGCCAGCAAATTTTTAGTTCAGTACCACGGACATCACTTGTTTATTGGTGCTGTCCAATTAGCAAGGACAACCCAGGTTGTTCACCTAAAATGGACCGGCATCTAAACTTACATTCTTGCGTTTCAAATAAACATACCAAGAGAATGAAGAAAAACATAATTTATGTAAAAACTTACCTGATAAATTCATTTCTTTCATATTAGCAAGAGTCCATGAGCTAGTGACGTATGGGATATACATTCCTACCAGGAGGGGCAAAGTTTCCCAAACCTTAAAATGCCTATAAATACACCCCTCACCACACCCACAATTCAGTTTAACGAATAGCCAAGAAGTGGGGTGATAAGAAAAAAGTGCAAAAGCATATAAAATAAGGAATTGGAATAATTGTGCTTTATACAAAAAAAATCATAACCACCACAAAAAAGGGCGGGCCTCATGGACTCTTGCTAATATAAAAGAAATGAATTTATCAGGTAAGTTCTTACATAAATTATGTTTTCTTTCATGTAATTAGCAAGAGTCCATGAGCTAGTGACGTATGGGATAATGACTACCCAAGATGTGGATCTTTCCACACAAGAGTCACTAGAGAGGGAGGGATAAAATAAAGACAGCCAATTCCTGCTGAAAATAATCCACACCCAAAATAAAGTTTAATGAAAAACATAAGCAGAAGATTCAAACTGAAACCACTGCCTGAAGTACTTTTCTACCAAAAACTGCTTCAGAAGAAGAAAACACATCAAAATGGTAGAATTTAGAAAAAGTATGCAAAGAGGACCAAGTTGCTGCTTTGCAAATCTGATCAACCGAAGCTTCATTCCTAAACGCCCAGGAAGTAGAAACTGACCTATTAGAATGAACTGTAATCCTTCGAGGCGGAATTTTACCCGACTCGACATAGGCATGATGAAATAAAGATTTCAACCAAGATGCCAAAGAAATGGCAGAAGCTTTCTGGCCTTTTCTAGAACCGGAAAAGATGACAAATAGACTAGAAGTCTTTCGGAAAGACTTAGTAGCTTAAACATAATAATACAAAGCTCTAACAGCATCCAAAGAATGCAATGATTTCTCCTTAGAATTCATAGGATTAGGACATAATGAAGGAACCACAATTTCTCTACTAATGTTGTTAGAATTCACAACCTTAGGTAAAAAATTCAAAAAAAGTTCACAGCACCGCCTTATCCTGATGAAAAATCAGAAAAGGAGACTCACAAGAAAGAGCAGATAATTCAGAGACTCTTCTGGCAGAAGAGATGGCCAAAAGAAACAAAACTTTCCAAGAAAGTAATATAACGACCAAAGAATGCATGGGTTCAAAAGGAGGAGCTTGAAAAGCCCCCAGAACCAAATTCAAACTCCAAGGGGGAGAAATTGACTTAATGACAGGTTTTATACGAACCAAAGCTTGTACAAAACAATGAATATCAGGAAGATTAGCAATCCTTCTGTGAAAAAAGAACAGAAAGAGCAGAGATTTGTCCTTTCAAGGAACTTGCGGACAAACCTTTATCTAAACCATCCTGAAGAAACTGTAAAATTCTCGGTATTCAAAAAGAATGCCAAGAAAAAATGATGAGAAAGACACTAAGAAATATAAGTCTTCCAGACTCTATAATATATCTCTCTAGATACAGATTTACGAGCCTGTCACATAGTATTAAACACAGAGTCAGAGAAACCTTATTTGACCAAGAATCAAGCGTTCAAACTCCATACCTTGAAATTTAAGGATTTGAGATCCTGATGGAAAAAAGGACCTTGCGATAGAAAATCTGGTCTTAACGGAAGAGTCCACAGCTGGCAAGAGGCCATCCGGACAAGATCCACATACCAAAACCTGTGAGACCATGCTGGAGCTACCAGCAGGACAACGAGTATTCCTATAGAATCTTGGAGAATACTCTTGGAAGAAGAACTAGAGGCGGAAAGATATAGGCAGGATGTTACTTCCAAGGAAGTGATAATGTATCCACTGCTTACGCCCGAGGATCCCGGGATCTGGACAGATACCAGGGAAGTTACTTGTTTAGATGAGAAGCCATCAGATCTATTTCTGGGAGTTCCCACATTTGAACAATCTGAAGAAATACCTCTGGGTGAAGAGACCATTCGCCCGGATGCAACGTTTGGCGACTGAGATAATCCGCTTCCCAATTGTCTATACCTGGGATATGAACCGCAGAGATTAGACAGGAGCTGGATTCCGCCCAAACCAAAATTCGAGATACTTCTTTCATAGCCAGAGGACTGTGAGTCCCTCCTTGATGATTGATGTATGCCACAGCTGTGACATTGTCTATCTGAAAACAAATGAACAACTCTCTCTTCAGAAGAGGCCAAGACTGAAGAGCTCTGAAAATTGCACGGAGTTCAAAAATATTGATCGGTAATCTCACCTCCTGAGATCCCCAAACCTCTTGTGCCGTCAGAGACCCCCACACATCTCCCCAACCTGTAAGACTTGCATCTGTTGAGATTATAGTCCAGGTCGGAAGAACAAAGAAGCCCCCTGAACTAAACGATGGTGAACTGTCCACCATGTCAGAGAGTGTCGTATAATCGGTTTAAAGATATTAATTGAGATATCTTTGTGTAATCCCTGCACCACTGGTTCAGCATACAGAGCTGAAGAGGTCGCATGTGAAAACGAACAAAGGAGATCGCATCCGATGCGGCAGTCCTAAGACCTAAAATTTCCATGCATAAGGCTACCAAAGGGAATGATTGTGACTGAAGGTTTTGACAAGCTGATATCGATGTTAAACTTCTCTTATCTGACAAGGACAGAGTCATAGACACTGAATCTATCTGGAAACCTAAAAAGGTTACCCTTGTCTGAGGAAACAATGAACTGATTGGTAAATTGATCCTCCAACCATGATCTTGAAGAAACAACACAAGTCGATTCGTATGAGATTCTGCGAAAATGTGAAGACTGAGCAAGTACCAAGATATCATCCAAAAAAGGAAATACCAAAACCCTGATCTCTGATTACAGACAGAAGGGCACCGAGAACCTTTGAAAAAATTATTTTAGCTGACGCTAGGCCAAACGGTAGAGCCACAAAACTGGTAATGCTTGTCTAAAAAGAGAATCTCAGAAACTAAAAGTGATCTGGATGAACCGGAATATGCAGATATGCATCCTGTAATCTATTGTAGACATATAATGCCCTTGCTAAACAAAAGGCAGGATAGTCCTACAGTTACCATCTTGAATGTTGGTATCCTTACATAACGATTCAATATTGATAGATCTGGAACTGGTCTGAAGGAATTGACCTTCTTTGGTACAATGAAGAGATAGAATAAAACCCCAGCCCCTGTTCCAGAACTGGAACTGGCATAATTACTCCAGCCAACTCTAGATCTGAAACACATTTCAGAAATGCTGAGCTTATGCTGTGTTTACTGGGACACGGGAAAGAAAAAAATCTCTTTGCAGGAGGCCTTAACTTGAAGCCAATTCTGTACCTTTCTGAAACAATGTTCTGAAACCAGAGATTGTGAACAGAATTGAACCAAATTTCCTTGAAGAAATGTAAACTGCCCCATACCAGCTGAGCTGGAATGAGGGCCGCACCTTCATGGGTATTTAGGAGCTGGCTATAGGTTTCTATAAGGCTTGGATATATTCCAAACTGGAAATGGTTTCCAAACTGATACCGCTCCTGAGGGTTCCTGAGGGTTCCTTGTTGTGAGGAAAGGAACGAAAATGATTATTAGACCTAAATTTACCTTAGATTTTTTATCCTTTGGTAAAAAAGTTCCCTTCCCTCCAGTAACAGTTGAGATAATAGAATCCAACTGAGAATTGAATAATTTATTACCCTGGAAAGAAAGGGAAAGCAAGTTGACTTAGAAGACATATCAGCATTCCAAGTTTTAAGCCATAAAGCTTTTCTAGCTAAAATAGCTAGAGACATATACCTGACATCAACTCTAATGATATCAAAAGATGGTATCACAAATAAAATTATTAGCATGTTATAGAATAATAATAATGCTATAAAATTATGATCTGTTACTTGTTGCGCTAAAGCTTCTAACCAAAAAGTTGAAGCTGCAGCAACACCTGCTAAAAATATAGCAGGTCTAAGAAGAATACCTGAACATAAGTAAGCTTTTCTTAGAAAGGATTCAATTTTCCTATCTAAAGGGTCCTTAAATGAAGTACTATCTGCCGTAGGAATAGTAGTACGTTTAGCAGGAGTAGAGACAGCCCCATTAACCTTAGAGATTTTTGTCCCAAAACTCTAATCTGTCAGATGGCACAGGATATAATTGCTTAAACGTTTAGAAGGAGTAAATGAATTACCCAAATTATTCCATTCCCTGGAAATTACTTCAGAAATAGCATCAGGGAGAGAAAACACTTCTGGAATAACTACAGGAGATTTAAAAACCTTATTTAAACGTTTAGATTTAGTATCAAGAGGACCAGAATCCTCTATTTCTAATGCAATTAATACTTCTTTAAGTAAAGAACGAATAAATTCCATCTTGAACAAATACAAAGATTTATCAGCATCAACCTCTGAGACAGAAACCTCTGAACCAGAAGAACCATTATCAGTATCAGAATGATGATGTTCATTTAAAAATTCATCTAAAAAAAGAGAAGTTTTAAAAGACTTTAATGTATACTAGAAGGAGAAATAACAGACATAGCCTTCTTAATGGATTTAAAAAATAAAATCTCTTATGTTATCAGGAACACTCTGAAAATTAGATGTTGACGGAACAGCAACAGGTAATGTAACAGTACTAAAGGAAATTTTATCTGCATTAATAAGTTTGTCATGACATGCAATACAAACAACAGCTGGAGAAACAGATACCAAAAGTTTATAGCAGATACACTTAGCTTGGTAGCTCCAGCACTGGGCAGCGATTTTCCTGAAGTATCTTCTGACTCAGTTGCAACGTGGAACATCTTGCAATATGTAAAAGAAAAAACAACATATAAAGCAAAATTGATCAAATTCCTTAAATGACAGTTTCAGGAATGGGAAAAAAATGCCAATGAACAAGCTTCTAGCAACCAGAAGCAATAAATAATGAGACTTAAATAATGTGGAGACAAAAATGACGCCCATATTTTTTAGCGCCAAAAAAGACGCCCACATTATTTGGCGCCTAAATGCTTTTGGCGCCAAAAATGACGCCACATCTGGAACGCCGACACTTTTGACGCAAAAAAAACGTCAAAAAAATGACGCAACTTCCGGCGACACGTATGACGCCGGAAACAGAAAAAAAAAATTTTTTGCGCCAAAAAAGTCCGCGCCAAGAATGACGCAATAAAATGAAGCATTTTCAGCCCCCGCGAGCCTAACAGCCCACAGGGAAAAAAGTCAAATTTTTTAAGGTAAGAAAAAATGATTGAAACAAATGCATTATCCCAAGTATGAAACTGACTGTCTGAAAATAAGGAATGTTGAACATCCTGAGTCAAGGCAAATAAATGTTTGAATACATATATTTAGAACTTTATAAAAAAGTGCCTAACCATAGCTTAGAGTGTCACAGAAAATAAGCTTACTTACTTACCCCAGGACACTCATCTACATGTTGTAGAAAGCCAAACCAGTACTGAAACGAAAATCAGCAGAGGTAATGGTATATATAAGAGTATATCGTCGATCTGAAAAGGGAGGTAAGAGATGAATCTCTACGACCGATAACAGAGAACCTATGAAATAGACCCCGTAGAAGGAGATCATTGCATTCAAATAGGCAATACTCTCCTCACATCCCTCTGACATTCACTGCACGCTGAGAGGAAAACCGGGCTCCAACCTGCTGCGGAGCGCATATCAATGTAGAATCTAGCACAAACTTACTTCACCACCTCCATAGGAGGCAAAGTTTGTAAAACTGAATTGTGGGTGTGGTGAGGGGTGTATTTATAGGCATTTTAAGGTTTGGGAAACTTTGCCCCTCCTGGTAGGAATGTATATCCCATACGTCACTAGCTCATGGACTCTTGCTAATTACATGAAAGAAATTTGATAATAGGAGTAAATTAGAAAGTTGCTTAAAATTGCATGCTCTATCTGAATCATGAAAGAAAAAATTTGGGTTCAGTGTCCCTTTAACAACTCCTTTAGAAGTCACTATTAAGGTATTTCCACAGTCTCAGATCTCCTGTAAAGTTCAGCCTGTTTTAGATTACAATAGTCAGGAACCAGGGAAATCAGAAATATTTGAACTGTCAATCCTGCACGTACTTTAATGCAAGATAACACCTGGTCAGACAGTTGAAAGCTTCATAAATGTCTTCCTTAGAATGAGGGTATTTATAGCAATCATTTTTATATAGTGGAGATTTTGGGTAAGTGACATAATGGTTGCTATAAATGTTATGGGGGGGGGGGCAGGCCAAGATGTGAGGTTACTTGTAACAATATGTTTTACTTGGGGTATAGCTAAGTGAGTAAAGGGAGGTCTGCAACAATATATTCAGTAAGTGAATTGTTATGCTCCATGGTATAAAACTATAAAATCTTGGTTGAACTATTCCCTATGCACATTTAAAATAAAGAGTATACACTACGCAGATCATCATACTTTGTTTTGTATGATTTCTATGTGATTTTTTTTATTATATTGCAGTGCTGTAATGGAGCAGAAGGTTAAGGAGATTTAATGATATTGTATATCATAGTAATACTTGCAGTATAATTTGCATATGTATAAACATACTCTGCCAAGCAGACAAATGAATCAGTGAAGTTTAGTATGAAAAAATTCATGAGAATTTACACATATTTACTTGCATAACTATCCTCTATCTGCAATTATCATGCATCTTTTTTGAATCACGGAGCACTCTGAGCTGACCCTTAAACCCCTAAATAGGAGTTAGTTAATTGGTTTAGGTAACATATATCTGTATCATGTACTGGTATATGCTCTCTCTCAGACACATGGCTAAGAAGACTAATTGGGGACTGAAATAAAATGCCCAAAATCGGCTACGATAGAACATTGCTGGAAATACATAGACATAGAAAATACATTTCCTAGTTTGTATATTGTCATATGAAGCATTTTACATAATTATAATAGTGGTTTTTTTTTTACAGGCAACAGTATTAGAATATAAGACGGAACTAAATACTTTAAAGGGATATGAAACCCAATATTTTTCTTTTGTGATTCAGACAGAGCAAACCATCGCCTAGATTATGAGTTTTGCATTAGAAGCTGTGCGGTGCTAACGAGCAGTTTATGCTCACCGCTCACTTACAGACAGCGCTGGTATTACGGGTTTTTATAAACCCGGTGTTAGCCGCAAAAAAGTGAGCATAGATCAAAATGTAGCTCCACATCTCACCTCAATACCAGCGTTGCTTACGTTAGTGGTGAGCTGGTAAAACGTGCTTGTGCACAATTTCCCCATAGGAATCAATGGGGGAGAGCCGGCTGAAAAAAAACCTAACACCTGCAAAAAAGCAGTGTAAAGCTCCTAACGCAGCCCCATTGATTCCTATGGGGAAACACATTTTATGTCTACACCTAACACCCTAACATGAACCCCGAGTCTAAGCACCCTAATCTTACACTTATTAACCCCTAATCTGCCGCCCCCGACATCGCCGACACCTGCATTATATTATTAACCCCTAATCTGCCGCTCCAGACACCGCCACAACCTACATTATACTTATGAACCACTAATCTGCCTCCCCCAACATAGCCGACACCTACATTTTATTTATTAAGCCCTAATCTGCCGCCCCCTATGTCGCCGCAACCTAACTACATTTATTAACCCCTAATCTGCCACCCCGAACGTCGCCGCCACTATAATAAAGTTATTAACCCCTAAACATAAGTCTAAGCCTAACCCTAACACCCCCTAACTTAAATATAATTAAAATAAATCTAAATAAAATTACTACAATTAACTAAATAATTCCTATTTACCTATATAATAAACCCTAAGCTAGCTACAATATAACTAATAGTTACATTGTAGCTAGCTTAGGGTTTATTTTTATTTTACAGGCAACTTTGTATTTATTTTAACTAGGTATAATAGTTATTAAAAAAAAGCCCTACCCTACACTAAATTACAAATAGCCCTTAAAGGGCCTTTTGCGGGGCATTGCCCCAAAGTAATCAGCTCTTTTCCTGTAAAAAAAAAAGTAAAAATACCCCCTCCCACCACCCACACAACCAACCCTACTCTAAAACCCACCCAATCCCCCCTTAAAAAATCACCTTACTGGAGACGTCTTCACCCAACTGGGCAGAAGTGGACCTCCAGACGGGCAGAAGTCTTCATCCAACCGGGCAGGAGTGGTCCTCCAGATGGGCAGAAGTCTTCATCCAGATGGCATCTTCTATCTTCATGCATCCGGCGCGGAGCGGGTCCATACTCTTCTGTCCATGGCCGAAGACTGAATGAAGGTTCCTTTAAATGATGTCATCCAAGATGGCGCCCCTTCAATTCCGATTGGCTGATAGAATTCTATCAGCCAATCGGAATTAAGGTAGAAAAAATCCTGTTGGCTGATGCAATCAGCCAATAGGATTGAACTGGCATTCTGTTGGCTGATTGGAACAGCCAATAGAATGCCAGCTCAATCCTATTGGCTGATTGGATCAGCCACTAGAATGCCAGCTCAATCCTATTGGCTGATTGGATAAGCCAATAGGATTAAAGTTCAATCCTATTGGCTGATTGCATCAGTCAATAGGATTTTTCTACCTGAATTCCGATTGGCTGATAGAATTCTATCAGCCAAGCGGAATTGAAGGGACGCCATCTTGGATGACGTCATTTAAAGGAACCTTCATTCAGTCGTCGGCCGTGGACAGAAGAGGATGCTCTGCGTCGGTTGTCTTGAAGATGGATCCGTGCCGGATGGATGAAGATAGAAGATGCCATCTGGATGAAGACTACTGCCCATCTGGAGGACCACTTCTGCCCGGTTGGATGAAGACTTCTGCCCGTCTGGAGGTCCACTTCTGCCCAGTTGGGTGAAAACGTCTCCCGGTAAGGTGATCTTCAAGGAGTTAGTGTTAGACTTTTTTAAGGGGGGATTGGGTGGGTTTTAGAGTAGGGTTGGTTGTGTGGGTGGTGGGTTTTAATGTTGGGGGGATATTTGTACTTTTTTTACAGGTAAAAGAGCTGATTACTTTGGGGCAATGCCCCGCAAAAGGCCCTTTTAAGGGCTATTTGTAATTTAGTGTAGGGTAGGGCTTTTTTTATTTTGGGGCGCTTTTTTATTTTGTTAGGGGGATTAGAGTAGGTGTAATTAGTTGAAAAATCTTGTAATTTCTTTATTATTTTCTGTAATTTAGTGGGTTTTTTTTTCGTACTTTAGATAATTTTATTTAATTGTAATTAATTGTATTTAATTTAGGTAATTAATTTAATTGTAGTGTAGTGTTAGGTGTAATTGTAACTTAGGTTAGGTTTTATTTTACAGGTACATTTGTCTTTATTTTAACTAGGTAGTTATTAAATAGTTAATATTGAATAACTATTGTACCTAGTTAAAATAAATACAAAGTTGCCTGTAAAATAAAACTAAACCCTAAGCTAGATACAATGTAACTATTTGTTATATTGTATCTAGCTTAGGGTTTATTTTATAGGTATTTTGTTTTAAATACGAATAATTTAGTTAATTGTATTAATTTTATTTAGATTTATTGTAATTATATTTAAGTTAGGGGGGTTAGGGTTAGACTTAGGTTAAGGGGTTAATACATTTAATATAGTGGCGGCGACGTTGGGGGGGGCAGATTAGTGATTAATAAATGTAGGTAGGTGCCGGCGATGTTAGGGACGGCAGATTAGGGGTTAATAATATTTAACTAGTGTTTGCGATGCGGGAGTGCAGCGGTTTAGGGGTTAATATGTTTATTATAGTGGTGGCGATGTCCGGTTCGGCAGATTAGGAGTTAAAATATTTATTTTAGTGTTTGCGATGTGATAGGGCCTCGGTTTAGGGGTTAATAGGTAGTTAATGGGTGTTAGTGTACTTTTTAGCACTTTAGTTAAGAGTTTTATGCTACGGCGTTCTAGTGTAAAACTCTTTAACTACTGACTTTAAAAGTCTTGACAGGAGAGGGTCTACCGCTCACTTTTGGTCAGACTCGTAATACCGGCGCTATGCAAGTCCCATTGAAAATATAGGATACGCAATTGACGTAAGTGGATTTGCGGTATTTCCGAGTCTGGCCAAAAAAGTGAGAGGTACACCTGTACCTGCAAGACTCGTAATACCAGCGGGCGCTAAAAAGCAGCGTTAGGACCTCTTAACACTGCTTTTTAACCTTAACGCACAAATCTAGGCCAATGTTTTTAAAAAAGTGTCCAATTTATTTCTATTATTATATTTGCTTTGTTCCCATGGTATTCTTTGTTGAAAAGATACCTAGGTAGGTATCTGGAGCACCACATGGATATTGCTGCCATCTAGTGCTCTTGCAAATGGATAACATTCTTGCAAAGTTGCTGCCATATAGTGCTCCAGACACGTGCACGCTTCTGAGCTTACATCCCTGCATTTCAACAAAAGATACCACGAGAACTAAGAAAATGTATAATACAAGTAAATTAGAAAGTTGTTTAAAATTGCAATCAAACAATTCTTATCAGTTTAATAATAAAATACCAGTTAAGCAATTTAATGGAATTATATTTTTTAGTATCACAGAAGAATATGCAAAACTTATAATACTTTGATTTTCTGGACTGATGATTTAGACCAAAGTCATTTACCAAATCTGAATATGAAATGAGAATACTTTTTCTATGTTTAAGAATTATCAAAATATATTGATTGGAAATGAGCGATTACGACTATAGTTACTTTTTAAAATGTTAATATATAAAAAAGAGATGTAACCACCATAGTTACCATAGTTACCACCCTATTATGAGCTAGATTATGAGTGGCAGACCTACTGTTGCGCAAGAGCGATAAGGGATATACAGTAGCTCTTTGTGTGCGTTGGAAGTAGCGCTTGTATTATGAGTTCAATGTAAACGATTTTGCTCGAGTGCAATTTAATTTAACGTGCGTCGGGATAGAGTGGCTTCAAAATTCTGGTTAACTAGTACACAAGACAAAAAGGTTGCACAAAAAACATCAAAAATACATTTAAAACTACAGTTACACTCATAATAACACTGATAAAAATTATTTTTAAAAAATGCATAAAAAAGTTATAAGGGCTCAAAGATAAGAGGTCTCAGGTGTTAGGAAAAATAAGGCATGCAAAGGGCTTTAAAATTGAGATACAAACATATACATGTCTAAATATTTATATAAAAAAATGAAAAAAACATATATGTGCAGAAATTCTTAAGGTGTGTCTTGTCTTGAAAAAGGCCCCTTTATTGGGCCGGAATACATTGACGCACAGACCCTGAGGCTCGAGATCTTCCCATGGTGAGTGTATACCCATTTGGATACACACCTTAAGAATTTCTGAACATATATGTTTTTTCATTTTTAGGTAATAAGAAGCGGAATCCTTCAATATCCTAGGACTATCACTAAGGATTATCACACAGGATATCCCACTTCTTTCACACAGGATTATCACTATTTTTATATTTTTTTTTTATTGTTTTGTTTTAAGGTGTAAATGTTCATATATTTTTTATATGCAGGACTTCCTACACCTCTTCTGATGATTTTTTATGTTTTCCCATAAGATTTACACATCCACCAGGACTCTCACAATCCAGTCGTTGTTTGGCTGTGGACACATATATAATTATTATTTTTTTTGTTCATGAACCAATTCACCTTTGGGGGCCTATTTATCAAGCCGTCAACCGCAAATACGCTGGAATTCCACAGCGTAATTGTGGCGAGCCTGATTCCCCTTATTTATCAAACCCTACAGATCAGCAAAAGTAGAATTTTGTGACGTAACATACGATCCGCCGGTCAAAGTCCGACACAGATCAATGCTTATGTCATTACAGATGTACCGAATGCAAATTTAACAAATTTCTACCAGGTACACTCGGCACTATTCCGGCCCTGCGTACCTGGTTTTCAATCTGCCGCCCTGGAGGCGGCAGATGCCATAGGAATCAATGGGAGTCTAAAAGCAGCGAAAGCTCATGTTCGCTGCTGCCCGATATCCCATTGATTCCTATGGGAGAATAAAGTTACGTTTACACCTAACACCCTAACATATACCCCGAGTCTAAACACCCCTAATCTGCTGCCCCGACACCGCCGCCACCTACATTATGTTATTAACCCCTAATCTGCCCCCCCTACACCGCCGCCACCTTCATTATGTTATTAACCCCTAGTCTGCTCCCCCTCCACTGCCGCCACCTACATTATGTTATTAACCCCTAGTCTGCTCCCCCTCCACTGCCGCCACCTACATTATGTTATTAACCCCTAAGCTGCCCCCCTACACTGCCGCCACCTACATTATATTATTAACCCCTAATCTGCCGTCCCCAACATCGCCGCCACTATATTAAATTTATTAACCCCTAAACCTAAGTCTAACCCTAACACCCCCTAACTTAAATCTAATTTAAATAAATATAAATAAAATTACTATCATTAACTACATTATTCCTATTTAAAACTAAATACTTACCTATAAAATAAACCCTAAGATAGCTACAATATAACTAATAGTTACATTATAGCTAGCTTTGGGTTTATTTTTATTTTACAGGCAAGTTTGTATTTATTTTAACTGGGTAGAATAGTTATTAAATAGTTATTAACTATTTAATAACTACCTAGCTAAAATAAATACAAAAGTACCTGTAAAATAAAACCTAGCCTAAGTTACAATTACACCTAACACTACACTATAATTAAATAAATTAAATTAAATACAATTAACTAAATTAAATACAATAACCTAAATTAAATTACATTAGCTAAAGTAATAAAAAAACAAAACACTAAATTACAGAAAATAATAAACAAATTACAGAAGTTTAAACTAATTACACCTAATCTAATAAAAAAGCCCCCCCCCCCAAATAAAAAACCCCTAGCCTAAACTAAACTACCAATAGCTCTTAAAAGGGACTTTTGCGGGGCATTGCCCCAAAGTAATCACCTCTTTTACCTGTAAAAAAAATACAACCAACCCCCCCGACAGTAAAACCCACCACCCACACAACCAACCCCCCCAAAAAAATACTAACTAAAAAAACCTAAGCTCCCTATTGCCCTGAAAAGGGTATTTGGATGGGCATTGCCCTTAAAAGGGCAGTTAGCTCTTTTCCAGCCCAAAGCCCTAACCTAAAAATAAAACCCACCCCATACACCCTTAAAAAAACACTAACACTAACCCCCTGTAGACTTACCGGGAGACGTCTTCATCCAAGCTGGGCAGAAGTGGTCCTCCAGACGGGCAGAAGTCTTCATTCAGACGACATCTTCTATCTTCATCCATCCGGCGCGGAGCAGGTCTATCTTCAAGACATCCAACGCGGAGCATCCTCTTCGGCCGACGACTACCCAACGAAAGAAGGTTCCTTTAAGTGACATCATCCAAGATGGCGTCCCTTAGATTCCGATTGGCTGATAGAATTCTATGCCTCATAGTATCAAATTTCTCGCATTTATACTGACATTAATTGTCAGTTGTTAGCCTGATCACATACTTCAGCCTCTTTTGACGCTCCTATTCACACAACCCCTACATGCTCTAATCCCAAGATCTCGTTAGGTGATCTTTTATAGTGAGCTTGTATGCACCACTGGCGCTGGTAACTGTACTTTGCCAATTTTCTTATTGTGGAAACTAGGCTTCAAAATGTTAGGCCACCAGTTATAGGTTCCAAAAGAGCTTTCTCTGCTAAGTCAAGTTCCAGGAGAGTATTATTAGGCCTAAATAACTATTACAGTGGTAACAAACTTTACTTAGATGGGAAGTGATTGTTGGTAGTTTTTTAGTGCCAATATTACAATTTATTAATAAGTAATATGTTTATCCATAATTGTGGTGCAGAATACACTCGTGCTAAACACATTCACTTATTTGTTTTAAACTTGAGGTCCTATTATCACTATTGACTGCAGAACAACAGGGAAATTGCAGAATGTTGGGATGTACTGGTCATCACATAAGGTTTAGAAATCCACAAGATGCCTTTTCTGCACAAAAATATCTTGTAGATTCATGGCCAGATTTAAAGTGGCGCCCCATTTAGAGCTTTTGCTCGCCATCAAACACCGCCAGAAGTAAATGTTTAACTTGTATTACAAGTTAAAAGAAAAAAGATTTGCTGCGAGCGAAACGCAGACACACACTAAATTCAGGACTTCTGATATTGCACTCAGGTTAATTTTTACCCCTTAGCCCAATGTGACGTATATATACGCCGGAGCTCCTACAGCCGAGAGCTGGAGTTTCTGAGCTTCAGGCATCTGGATGCACCTAGAACCAGAGTGCGATCAGTGCTCCAGTTCCATATGAAGGCAAATGCCAGATCGTACACAGTGTCACCGTCTGTTAATATCATCTTCTGGTGCCAGCGGGAGGTGTGGGAGGGAGGGCCAGCAGTGGCGGGGGAGGGAGTTTGAAGACCCTACAATAGAAAACAAAAAATAAAGGGAGAGGGAGAGATGGGGAACTACTCAACAAAAAAAGGTGGGGTGGGGGTGGGTGTCCTTAACCAATGATTGCTGGAGGTGGGAGGTGGGGGACCACTACACTACAGAAAATGAAAAAGATAAATACAAAAAATTATGTTAAAAAAGTGTTTTATAGGTACTGGCAGACTGGTAAATTAATGCGGTTGTGATATTGCAATATTGTGCCCACGCTAACAATAGCGCACCACTTGCTATCTAGCCCGTAGTCAATAAAGAAACACACATCCTCATTGGTTCATGATTTTCCTTTCTTGAGTTAGAATAACCAACTTTCCAATTTATTTCTATTATAATTTCTTTGTTTTCTTGTTTTTCTTTGTTGAAAAACAGGAAGACCAGTTTAGCAGTGAGCACGTGTCTGCAGTACCATATTGCAGCAGGTTTTTTTTTAACAATGTTATGCATTAGCAAGAGCACTAGATGGCAGCACTATTTCCTGTCATGTAGTGCTCCAGACATGTGCACGCTGCCTATCTAGATATCTCTTCAACAAAGAATAACAAGAGAATGAAGCAAATGTGATAATAGAAGTAAATTGGATTTTTTAAAATTGTATCTGAATCATGAAAGAGGTTCTGTTTCCCTCTAAAGTAATTTTTTTTTTATATGAGCATAGTTTATATCTGCAAATAATTACTAATTTTGTAGATCTCCATGCAAAATAAATGTGATTTGCAAAACTACTTGAAACCTCTGGTATGTTTATCATATTAACCTCTGGTATGTTTATCATATTAACCTCTGGTATGTTTATCATATTAACCTCTGGTATGTTTATCATATTAACCTCTGGTATGTTTATCATATTAACCTCTGGTATGTTTATCATATTAACCTCTGGTATGTTTATCATATTAACCTCTGGTATGTTTATCATATCTCCGTTAGTTGTTGAGAAGTATTAATGATACATTTTGAATGATTTTTAGGTTATAAAAAATGCTTTTCAGCCTCTCTAGGGAGTATGGGACATGTACAAATTCCAATCAAAATCAAGGTATTTTAAAGCAAAAGTAAAATAAATATGATTGCGAACACTATTACTATGCATAATTAAAGGAACATTAAACACTCCTTGATTTTGTATACAAATTGTGTTTGTCCCATGCTCTCTTGAGAGGCCAAATTTGGTAAACTAGGACTTAAAATGCTGCAAATTAATAATTGGCACAGGCATTTTGCAATATTTTTAAGACTTTGCTTTTTGGCCTCTCTAGAGAGTGTAGGACAAGCACAATTTCTTCATACAGGTGGTGAGAGTCCACAATCCATTACTCCTGGGAATTACTCCTCCCTGCCACTAGGAGGAGGCAAAGATTCCTAGACCCCAATAACTCTATAAAACCCCTCCCGCCTCACTAGTAAACTACTCTTGTCTTTGTCTCCATTGGATGAAGGTGAATAATGAAGATGTGCATTTTATTCTTCAGTGAGAGGGGTTCTCAGACTGAGTTGAGGCCCATTTTCTCTCCAAGTGCAGTGTTTGATGGAGGGTTGTATTGGGAGTATGGATAGTGACACATTTTTCACCTCATGGGAATTAGTTACAAGCCTTCCACAGATGTTGTTGGGACCTGTCATTTGCTTCCTCTTGTTGGGTCATCAATGTATTCCTATTCCATTTCCTCTACTGATATGTTTCAGCACTGGTTTGGCTGTCTGCTGCTTTTTCCAGTAGATGAGTGCCTATTGGTAAATACTATATTTTATTATTTAATATGGGCACTCTATTAGCCATATAAGTTATTTATTTATATATATATATATATATATATATATATTATTTTTTTATTCATACATTTTTTTAATTTATTTATCTTTTCTTTTATTGGTTTTCAAAAAGTCACAAGAAAACAAAAACAACAGCAATGAATCAAAAAACAAGCAAACAACCTAATATGTACATCGCTAGAAGAGTGCTATCAGCTGAGTGGGTCAGATATAAATGATTTCTTAAAGCGCATGCGTAATGCATATATATAGTTTATGTATTATTAAGAATTATCTGTGTATTGTCCCTTCTACCATAAATATATTGTTCCCATAGAAATAGCATATCATGATAAAAACTTAAACATCCTAATTTAAAATAGTGTAGCCTCTCTAGGATTAGAGTATCTTTTACTAGATCTAGCCAATTAGTTAATGTTGGTATCTGTGTTTTCTTCCAGAACTTAGGTATAAGACGTTTTGCTGTATTTATTAATATTTGGTACAAGCTTTTCCTGATCTTACATGGAATATGTGGGTTAGCGTTGAACAAAACTCCCTCAGGGGAGAGAGTCAGATCAACTCCAATGATTTTGCAGATTTGTTTATGTATTTGAGTCCAAAAGGTACCTATTATATTACATTCCCACCAGATATGATACATTGTACCTTCCTGGTCGCACCCTCTCCAGCATCTATTACTGGCATTGTTGAACATGTGTTTTAGTTTACTGGGGGTCAAGTACCACCTGGTGAGAATCTTAGCGTTTGTTTCCAGAGCTATTGCTGAATGTGCTGATTTAGCAGCGGCTCGGAACCATGTCGCCCATTGTTTATGTGAGATTACTTTCCCAGCTCCTTTTCCCACCTAAGTGTATAGTTTGGCTTGTTAGGGTAGTGTGATTGAAGTATGTCTCTATACATCACAGAGATTACTTTTTTGGGGGGGTTGGCGAAGTACAGAGGTTTTCGAATATGATACCCTTTATTTTGGGATTGCTACGTAGTTTCATGGCCAGTGGTTCCAGAGACAGTACGAAAAGGATGGGGGAAAGTGGGCATGCCTGCCTCATACCATTTCGAATTTGGAAATGATCGGACAAAGCCCCATTAACCCTAAATTGAGAAGATGGATTGGAATATAGGGCAAAAAAATTTTGGATTGTTTTCATGGGGAATCTGAATTTTTGGGTAGCTTGTAAAAAAGTTCAATCCAATCTGTCAAATGCTTTTTCAGCATCGGTTGAGAGGTATATTGTAGGGATTTTTAAATTTTTTAATATATTCCATTCAATTTAGCACTTTACAAACATTATCTTTGGCTTCTCTTTGTGGGACAAAACTGACCTGATCATGATGGATTAATTTTGGTAAGATTATATTTATCCTATTTGCAATAATTTTGGCATATAATTTGAGGTCTACATTTAATAAAGAGATTGGTCTAAAATTTGCCAGGGACTCTTAGGTTTAGGGAGTACCGAAATATGGGCTTGCATCATTGTGTCTGGGAAGATCACAGATTCCAATATTTGGTTGAACAAAGTGAGCAAGTATGGTGTGAGTTGAGCCTTGAAAGTTTTATAATACCGGGTGTTAAAGCCATCCGGACCTTTCTCCGGTTTCATCTACTTTATGGCTTCCGATATCTCCCTGCTTGAAATTGGGGCTTCTAATAGAGATGCTTCATTGGCAGTGAGTTTAGGGAGGGATATATTATCTAGGCATTTCTCACACTTTGACTGATGCGATATAAGTGATCTGTTAGGGAATAAGTTATAAAGTCTATGAAAATACTCTTTAAAGGAGTCACCGATAGATTTTGTGTCTTCTATTGTGGTGTTGTGTGCTGTGTTAAGAGAGTGAATATATGAACATGCATGCTGCTTTTTTAGGGCCCTGGCCAGGAGTTTTCCCGTTCTATTCCCTTTGCCATAATATTTTTGTTTTATGTATAGTTGGTGTCTCTGCGCCTCAAGTTGTAGATATTTATTTAAATTTTCCCTTTTTTCTCGAAGGGTAGTAGCCAGTTCCTGATCACCAGGATTAAGTTTCAGTAATAGGTCAGCTTCAGATACTTCTTGTGCTAGTTTGGTGTATTCTTTAAGGGATTGTTTACGTTTATGTGCTTTATGTTTATGTGCTTTAATTTTGATAAACTCACCGCGAATGTAGGCCTTATGGGCCTCCCAGATCATTGTGGGACTAGTGTCTGGTGTGATGTCGAGAGTAAAGTAGATGTCTAATTGTTCAGCGATTGTCTCTGCTACCTTCAGGTCAGCTATCAATGAATTGTCTAGCCTCCATGAAAAAGGTTTGAGTGGAATATAGGGCCATGCCATCACTCATTCCACTAAAGAATGGTCTGACCATGCTGTGTTCTTGATATTAACATATTTGACTAATGATAAGGCAATATGGTCTACTAATATATAGTCGAGCCTGGAATAGCTATTTTGTGGGTTTGAGAAAAATGTGTAATCTCTTATTTGTGGGTGTGTGTATCTCCATGTATCATGGAGTTACAGTGCCTTAATGTCCTTCCATATAGAATGAAGCATTTTTTGATTTTGTCGAGTGTTGAGGTTAGAGCTGTCATACTCAGGGACTAAGGGAATATTGAGATCTCCTGCAACAATCAGAGGGCCTTTAGTTAAATCAGTAATTTCTTTCATGTAATTAGCAAGAGTCCATGAGCTAGTGACGTATGGGATATACATTCCTACCAGGAGGGGCAAAGTTTCCCAAACCTTAAAATGCCTATAAATACACCCCTCACCACACCCACAAATCAGTTTTACAAACTTTGCCTACTATGGAGGTGGTGAAGTAAGTTTGTGCTAGATTCTACGTTGATATGTGCTCCGCAGCAGGTTGGAGCCCGGTTTTCCTCTCAGCGTGCAGTGAATATCAGAGGGATGTGAGGAGAGTATTGCCTATTTGAATGCAATGATCTCCTTCTACGGGGTCTATTTCATAGGTTCTCTGTTATCGGTCGTAGAGATTCATCTCTTACCTCCCTTTTCAGATCGACGATATACTCTTATATATATACCATTACCTCTGCTGATTTTCATTTCAGTACTGGTTTGGCTTTCTACTACATGTAGATGAGTGTCCTGGGGTAAGTCTTATTTTCTGTGACACTCTAAGCTATGGTTGGGCACTTTTTTATAAAGTTCTAAATATATGTATTTAAACATTTATTTGCCTTGACTCAGGATGTTCAACATTCCTTATTTTCAGACAGTCAGTTTCATATTTGGGATAATGCATTTGAATCAATCATTTTTTCTTACCTTAAAAATTTTTTACTTTTTCCCTGTGGGCTGTTAGGCTCGCGGGGGCTGAAAATGCTTCATTTTATTGCGTCATTCTTGGCGCAGACTTTTTTGGCGCAATTTTTTTTTTTCTGTTTCCGGCGTCATACGTGTCGCCGGAAGTTGCAGCATTTTTGACGTTCTTTTGCGTCAAAAGTGTCGGCGTTCCGGATGTGGCGTCATTTTTGGCGCCAAATAATGTGGGCATCTTATTTGGCGCTAAAAAAATATGGGCGTCACTTTTTTCTCCACATTATTTAAGTCTCATTATTTATTGCTTCTGGTTGCTAGAAGCTTGTTCACTGGCATTTTTTTCCCATTCCTGAAACTGTCATTTAAGGAATTTGATCAATTTTGCTTTATATGTTGTTTTTTCTATTACATATCGCAAGATGTTCCACGTTGCAACTGAGTCAGAAGATACTTCAGGAAAATCGCTGCCCGGTGCTGGAGCTACCAAAGCTAAGTGTATCACTTTTGGTATCTGTTCCTTCAGCTGTTGTTTGTATTAAATGTTATGACAAACTTGTTAATGCAGATAAAATTTCCTTTAGTACTGTTACATTACCTGTTGCTGTTCCGTCAACATCTAATACTCAGAGTGTTCCTGATAACATAAGAGATTTTGTTTCTAAATCCATTAAGAAGGCTATGTCTGTTATTTCTCCTTCTAGTATACATAAAAGTCTTTTAAAACTTCTCTTTTTTCAGATGAATTTTTAAATGAACATCATCATTCTGATACTGATAATGGTTCTTCTGGTTCAGAGGTTTCTGTCTCAGAGGTTGATGCTGATAAATCTTTGTATTTGTTCAAGATGGAATTTATTCGTTCTTTATTTAAAGAAGTATTAATTGCATTAGAAATAGAGGATTCTGGTCCTCTTGATACTAAAACTAAACGTTTAAATAAGGTTTTTAAATCTCCTGTAGTTATTCCAGAAGTGTTTCCTGTCCCTGATGCTATTTCTGAAGTAATTTCCAGGGAATGGAATAATTTGGGTAATTCATTTACTCCTTTTAAAACGTTTTAAGCAATTATATCCTGTGCCATCTAACAGATTAGAGTTTGGGACAAAATCCCTAAGGTTAATGGGGCTGTCTCTACTCCTGCTATATTTTTAGCGGATGTTGCTGCAGCTTCAACTTTTTGGTTAGAAGCTTTAGCGCAACAAGTAACAGATCATAATTCTCATAGCATTATTATTCTATAACATGCTAATTATTTTATTTGTGATGCCATCTTTGATATCATTAGAATTGATGTCAGGTATATGTCTCTAACTATTTTAGCTAGAAGAGCTTTATGGCTTAAAACTTGGAATGCTGATATGTCTTCTAAGTCAACTTTGCTATTCCTTTCTTTCCAGGGTAATAAATTATTCGGTTCTTAGTTGGATTCTTTTATCTCAACTGTTACTGGAAGGAAGGGAACTTTTTTACCACAGGGTAAAAAATCTGAGGTAAATTTAGGTCTAATAATTGTTTTCGTTCCTTTCATCACAACAAGGAACAAAAGCCTGATCCTTCATCCTCAGGAGCGGTATCAGTTTGGAAACCTTCTTCACTTTGGAATATATCCAAGCCTTATAGAAACCCAAAGCCAGCTCCTAAGTCCCCATGAAGGTGCGGCCCTCATTCCAGCTCAGCTGGTATGGGGCAGTTTACGTTCTTTTCAAAGAAATTTGGTTCAATTCCGTTCACAATCTCTGGTTTCAGAACATTGTTTCAGAAGGGTACAGAATTGGCTTCAAGTTAAGGCCTCCTGCAAAGAGATTTTTTTCTTTCCCGTGTCCCAGTAAACCCAGCAAAGGCTCAAGCATTTCTGAAAAAACAAAGGGTATAACCCAATAGGGGGCGCTAGTATGAATAGTATACAATATATATGTGTGCCTACGTGGTAATATATAAATATTTCAGACCATTAATCGGCAGATTACTGGTATGGCATAGATACAATACTGGTGTGTGTGAGCACACTACTATATACCACAGTCCTGGATCAAAGGTGGAAAACAAAAGACAGTAAGTCCAAGGAAGTCCAATATGGTACAGGTATCAGTCTTCTATGAAGGCAGCACTCAATCTTCACCCTCCAAAGGTTAATAAATCTAAAATCAAACACAAGGAAAGAGGCGCCGTATGTGTGAATCTGAAACAGCCAACATCACATATAAAACATGTGCAGGGTACTCACAATCTGGAAAGGCACTCTGGTGTGCCTATAGGAGCGGGCTGGTATTCACAGCACACCAGCTGGCTGATCTGGCAATCCCTGGTATCCAAGGTAGAAGATTCTGTGTCTAGACTGATGGTGTATGATGTGTCCAGCAATCTGGAAGCAGGAGCTAGGTGCAAAACAAAGGCACACCACTGTGTGAATCTGCAAGTGTATACTGGTAAATTTGCAATCTGTGCAGGGTACTCACATACTGTGGCGGCACTCAGTTGTGCCAATAGAGGCAGGCTGGCTTTCTCAGCAACCCAGCTGGCTGTACAGGGAATGATGCAGGAAGATCCACAGCATTCAAGATGAACAGGTAGCTCAGGAATAATCAATTGCAGTGAGGTTTATATGATTAAAAAAGATTTAATAAAATTACCAACAGTTAAAAATACATATATCCCTCATATACAATAAGTAAAAATCATGCAACGCGTTTCTCGGTATAAACCGTTTCTTCAGGCATGTATTCTATCTCTGCATGTACATCTTATAAAGATCTGAGCTACCTGTACTGCCCCTCCCTTCCTACCAAAAAGGACCAATCATAGAAGCCCTTTGTTTAATTGCCCATTATTTGATGCACCTGCACACTTCTCATCCCTTATCCTGATAGGTTTATTGGGCTTGTACATGTGTTATAGTCACTAGAAGGAAAAGTACTATAAATGCTTATCACAAATAAACCCAATTATAGATCATGATATCGTGACTATATGTTTAATGATATTTCATATACAATCCCCAGATGGTGTGATACCTCATTGAATCTGATATTAGCCTCAAAAAGTAAAAAACACATATTCGTACCTGTCTGCTGATGCTTGTCATCATGCATAACTGAAATATAATAATATGTACAATAAGCCGCATTTCCCTAATAGTTTTTCTATGTCTCACTGTATGTTTTCATAACTGTTAGCCTAATTTAACCATTTTGTGTTATGTGGAGAACCGCCACCCGGATTATGACAAATAAGCGATCTCCTGTAATTGTTTGGCGTCTGACGTAAGCGCACGCCATAGGCTGATCGGCTCCAGCTTTCGGACCAATCCTGGATATTAGCCGCTGCACACCCCCACTATAGTGTATCAGCCGATTTTCAGATTCGTAACAATGAATCGAAGCACTCAGTTGGTGTCCCCAGTACACACAACACGCTGCACGCATTATCAGCGCCTGCCCATGTAACAATCAGATTCAAAGACTAAATGCTGCTCCCGCACAAGTACCAACAGAGGGGATGTCTCTCCCATCCGCGGTCAAACTACAAAAGGACACGCCTCTCCATTACGTCACGGAGCTGTCAAAAAAACTACCGTGAGCACTCCCATCGATCAAATGTGGCATCCATCAACAACAAAAGAGACACTCATAAAGATATGTACACATATTTCGCTACACGAGTCCGCAAGTGTATCTCCTCCCGGTGTCCCAATATCTGGGCTCCAATCCAAAGCGGGACATAAGGAGACCCCCTGGGCGTGAACAGGACCACCATATTAGGTGGTCTATGCCGATAGTCAATGTACTCTCAGCTCACTATTATTTGTAATAAATGTTCATAACATGTGTGAAAATCTAATAGAATTAGAACTACTAACTAGCCTGTGTTGTATTGTATAACAACATTTTGCTGACAATATAAAATGTACCGTGTGTAAAAAATTGCTAACCTATTGATAACCTTAATCATAAAGATATAATTTCCTATCATTCCTCTATCCCTCAACACTCCTAACCCTACCAGTGCCATTAAAGTGTTACTGAAATGGTCATTAATCAGAAAACTATATGCATATGACCATAATAAACAGTACTCACATATTGTGATCCATAGACAGTGCTCGCATATTGTGATCCATAATTGTAAGAATATATAATCTCATACCCTACTTTTTAACTGTTGGTAATTTTATTAAATCTTTTTTAATCATATAAACCTCACTGCAATTGATTATTCCTGAGCTACCTGTTCATCTTGAATGCTGTGGATCTTCCTGCATCATTCCCTGTACAGCCAGCTGGGTTGCTGAGAAAGCCAGCCTGCCTCTATTGGCACAACTGAGTGCCGCCACAGTATGTGAGTACCCTGCACAGATTGCAAATTTACCAGTATACACTTGCAGATTCACACAGTGGTGTGCCTTTGTTTTGCACCTAGCTCCTGCTTCCAGATTGCTGGACACATCATACACCATCAGTCTAGACACAGAATCTTCTACCTTGGATACCAGGGATTGCCAGATCAGCCAGCTGGTGTGCTGTGAATACCAGCCCGCTCCTATAGGCACACCAGAGTGCCTTTCCAGATTGTGAGTACCCTGCACATGTTTTATATGTGATGTTGGCTGTTTCAGATTCACACATACGGCGCCTCTTTCCTTGTGTTTGATTCAAGCATTTCTGAAATGTGTTTCAGATCTAGAGTTGGCTGGAGTAATTATGCCAGTTCCAGTTCTGGAACAGGGGCTGGGGTTTTATTCTATCTCTTCATTGTACCAAAGAAGGTCAATTCCTTCAGACCAGTTCCGGATCTATCAATATTGAATCGTTATGTAAGGATACCAACATTCAAGATGGTAGCTGTAAGGACTATCCTGCCTTTTGTTCAGCAAGGGCATTATATGTCTACAATAGATTTACAGGATGCATATCTGCATATTCCGATTCATTTAGATCACTTTTAGTTTCTGAGATTCTCTTTTTTAGACAAGCATTACCAGTTTTGTGGCTCTACCGTTTGGCTTAGCATCAGCTCCAAGAATTTTTACAAAGGTTCTCGGTGCCCTTCTGTCTGTATTCAGAGAACAGGGTATTGGTATTTCCTTATTTGGATGATATCTTGGTACTTGCTCAGTCTTCACATTTAACAGAATCTCATACGAATCGACTTGTGTTGTTTCTTCAAGATCATGGTTGGAGGATCAATTTACCAAAAAGTTAATTGATTCCTCAGACAAGGGTAACCTTTTTAGGTTTCCAGGTAGATTCAGTGTCTATGACTCTGTCTTTGTCAGACAAGAGAAGTCTAACATTGATATCAGCTTGTCAAAACCTTCAGTCACAATCATTCCCTTTGGTAGCCTTATGCATGGAAATTTTAGGTCTTATGACTGCTGCATCGGACGCGATCTCCTTTGCTCATTTTCACATGCGACCTCTTCAGCTCTGTATGCTGAACCAATGGTGCAGGGATTACACAAAGATATCTCAATTAATATCTTTAAAACCGATTGTACGACACTCTCTGACGTGGTGGACAGATCACCATCGTTTAGTTCAGGGGGCTTCTTTTGTTCTTCCGACCTGGACTGTAATTTCAACAGATGCAAGTCTTACAGGTTGGTGAGCTGTGTGGGGGTCTCTGACGGCACAAGGGGTTTGGGAATCTCAGGAGGTGAGATTACCGATCAATATTTTGGAACTCCGTGCAATTTTCAGAGCTCTTCAGTCTTGGCCTCTTCTGAAGAAAGAGTCGCTCATTTGTTTTCTCGAATTCTGGTTTGGGCGGAATCCAGCTCCTGTCTAATCTCTGCGGTTCATTTCCCAGGTATAGACAATTAGGAAGCGGATTATCTCAGTTGTCAAACGTTGTATCCGGGCGAATGGTCTCTTCACCCAGAGGTTTTTCTTCAGATTGTTCAAATGTGGGAACTTCCAGAAATAGATCTGATGGTTTCTCATCTAAACAAGAAACTTCCCAGGTATCTGTTCAGACCCCGGGATCCTCAGGCGGAGGCAGTGAATGCATTATCACTTCCTTGGAAGTATCATCCTGCCTATATCTCTCCGCCTCTAGTTCTTCTTCCAAGAGTAATCTCCAAGATTCTGAAGGAATGCTCGTTTGTTCTGCTGGTTGCTCCAGTATGGACGGATTCTTTTTCGGATGGCCTCTTGCCAACCGTGGGCTCTTCCGTTAAGACCAGACCTTCTGTCGCAAGGTCCTTTTTTCCATCAGGATCTCAAATCTTTAAATTTAAGGGTATGGAGATTGAACGCTTGATTCTTGGTCAAAGAGGTTTCTCTGACTCTGTGATTAATACTATGTTACAGGCTCATAAATCTGTATCTAGAGAGATATATTATAGAGTCTGGAAGACTTATATTTCTTAGTGTCTTCTCATCATTTTTCCTGGCATTCTTTTAGAATTCCGAGAATTTATTTACAGTTTCTTCAGGATGGTTTAGATAAAGGTTTGTCCGCAAGTTCCTTGACAGGACAAATCTCTGCCCTTTCTGTTCTTTTTCACAGAAAGATTGCTAATCTTCCTGATATTCATTGTTTTGTACAAGACTTGGTTCGTATAAAACCTGTCATTCAGTCAATTTATCCTCCTTGGAGTTTGAATTTGGTTCTGGGGGCTCTTCTAGCTCCTCCTTTTGAACCCATGCATTCATTTGGACATTAAACTTCTTTCTTGGAAAGTTTTGTTTCTTTTGGCCATCTCTTCTGCCAGAAGAGTCTCTGAATTATCTGCTCTTTCTTGTGAGTCTCCTTTTCTGATTTTTCATCAGGATAAGGCGGTGTTGCGAACTTCTTTTGATTTTTTTCCTAAAGGTTGTGTATTCTAACAACATTAGTAGAGAAATTGTGGTTCCTTCATTATGTCCTAATCCTAAGAATTCTAAGGAGAAATCATTGCATTCTTTGGATGTTGTTAGAGCTTTGTAATATTATGTTGAAGCTACTAAGTCTTTCCGAAAGACTTCTAGTCTATTTTTCATCTTTTCTGGTTCTAGAAAAAGCCAGAAAGCTTCTGCCATTTCTTTGGCATCTTGGTTGAAATCTTTAATTCATCATGCCTATGTCGAGTCGGGTAAAACTCCGCCTCAAAGGATTACAGCTCATTCTACTAGGTCAGTTTCTACTTCCTGGGCGTTTAGGAATGAAGCTTCGGTTGATCAGATTTGCAAAGCAGCAACTTGGTCCTCTTTGCATACTTTTACTAAATTCTAACATTTTGATGTGTTTTCTTCTTCTGAAGCAGTTTTTGGTAGAAAAGTACTTCAGGCAGCGGTTTCAGTTTGAATCTTCTGCTTATGTTTTCATTAAACTTTATTTTGGGTGTGGATTATTTTCAGCAGGAATTGGCTGTCTTTATTTTATCCCTCCCTCTCTAGTGACTCTTGCGTGGAAAGATCCACATCTTGGGTAGTCATTATCCCATACGTCACTAGCTCATGGACTCTTGCTAATTACATGAAAGAAAACATAATTTATGTAAGAACTTACCTGATAAATTCATTTCTTTCATATTAGCAAGAGTCCATGAGGCCCACCCTTTTTGTGGTGGTTATGATTTTTTTGTATAAAGCAAAATTATTCCAATTCCTTATTTTATATGCTTTCACAATTTTTTCTTATCACCCCACTTCTTGGCTATTCGTTAAACTGATTTGTGGGTGTGGTGAGTGGTGTATTTATAGGCATTTTAAGGTTTGGAAAACTTTGCCCCTCCTGGTAGGAATGTATATCCCATACGTCACTAGCTCATGGACTCTTGCTAATATGAAAGAAATGAATTTATCAGGTAAATTCTTACATAAATTATGTTTTTATTGGAGAGGCAAGAAAAAAATTGGTCCTGTCCCATATTGGGGGCATACATATTAATAATGGTCACTGGTTTACCATACATCAATCCCATAATATAAAAGCAAACTAAATGTCAGCGCTAATCAACACACTATGGCCTAGATTTGGAGTTCGGCGTTAGCCGTGAAAACCAGCGTTAGAGGCTCCTAACGCGGGTTTCTTACGTACTCCGGTATTTAGAGTTCAGTTACCGACACTCAAAAAAAACCTAACGCTCACATTTCTACCGCCACCTCTGACCCAGTAGTAAACATATACCGACAAAAAAAACATCCACGAATCAAATAAAAAATATTACACAAACTACACTTACAGTCATACAAACACTACACTATGTTTATTTTTCATATTAAATAATTTTTCTGCAAAATACAAAGGATTAAAGTTGCGAGATCTCGGGTGTTTGAAAAAAAACAACACAAATCCATTTTCCCATTGACTTACATTGACACACGGGAAAAGACCCTCAAATACCTACATCTAACTAATAACATTATCACAAACATACACTCATCGATGCATACAAACAATATACACCACATGACATACACAAAATATTTATTTATTACAAAAAGAACACGATTTAGTTACTTTTTCACACAAGCTCATGACGTCACTCACTTTACGAGGAAAACCAGTCTTAGAAAAAAAAAATTTGAAATATTTAGAGCCTCCATTGACTTCTATTGGGAAGACGTGCTCGTGCACGCGAAACCCTCATTTCCCTAACGCACGCAAATAGCGTAGACAGAAAAACTCCAAATACCAGCGCAAGAAAAGACATGATTTCATGCGTTAGACCCAGCTATGATAAATAGATCAGGAAATGACTATTTCCCTATGGTGGATTTATGGATTTTACTGTTTGAATATTCACAACACCATTACATTCTTTCAGAATTTTATATTACATCAACTACAATTCAACATCACTAGTAACAACATTTAAGTTTTAAAAAGATTACATTTAAACGGACACAAAAATAATGTCAACTTTTCAGGATTCACAAACACTACACAATGGGAAACAATTCTCATTTACCTTTATTATTGCATTTCAGTTATTCAACTCATATGCTTGCAGCAACAGCATATCTACATAGGCTTAACACATGATCAGTCATGGATGCACATACATTACTTTTAACATTCACTCATACATGTGCATTCAAATGATGGTGGACAAACACATTACATTCTCTAGAGGAATCACAAAACACAACATATGGATTTTAATTTACTTTTAACATCATGATTCCATCACCAGAAACCATTAGGAATTACGTACAACAAGAACATCAGTACACCAGATTATAGATGTCACTTTATGGGAAGGAACAACAATGCCAGACCGCTATATACAAGTCAGCATATGTGGGACACAATCACAATATATACGTACATGTACATAACACGCATCACCCATCACGCAACCACAAAGCACACATTTAGATTTTATTCAGCACACAATAACAATGTAGTCAAATACAACAACACAATGAGGATTTATGAACTACATAGGCAGGGTAATAATATCATGACGTCATTAGAAGATTCAACCATACACATCACAGATTCACCACTGTACCGCCCCTTTCGGAACTTTAATACTCAATACTACAATACAACATATACGTAAATAACAGTTTGGAACAGCATTATTAAGGCGATTTCAATGGGACAATTAATAAATATTGTTAGATCGCAAATCACTTATATATATATAATACTACAGATGACAGCCGGAAGTTCTTCAGTATTAGTGCCATTTGAATGGGACGCATACAATATTGACAGCTCGGCAATCACTTATATATACAATACTACAGATGACAGCCGGAAGTTATTCAGTATTAGTGCGATTTTAAAGGGACGCATACAATATTGACATCTCGGCAATCACTTATATATACAATACTACAGATGACAGCCGGAAGTTATTCAGTATTAGTGCCATTTGAAAGGGACGCATACAATATTGACATCTCGGCAATCACTTATATATACAATACTACAGATGACAGCCGGAAGTTATTCAGCATTAGTGCGATTTGAAAGGGACGCATACAATATTGACATCTCGGCAATCACTTATATATACAATACTACAGATGACAGCCGGAAGTTATTCAGCATTAGTGCGATTTGAAAGGGACGCATACAATATTGACATCTCGGCAATCACTTATATATACAATACTACAGATGGCAGACGGGAAGTTCGGAATTATTATTGCGATTTTAAAGGGACGCGTACAATATTGACATCTCGGCAATCACTTATATATACAATACTACAGATGGCAGATGGGAAGTTAGGAATTATTATTGCGATTTTAAAGGGACGCGTACAATATTTACAGCTCGGCAATCACTTATATATACAATACTACAGATGGCAGACGGGAAGTTAGGAATTATTATTGCGATTTGAAAGGGACGCGTACAATATTTACAGCTCGGCAATCACTTATATATACAATACTACAGATGGCAGACGGGAAGTTAGGAATTATTATTGCGATTTGAAAGGGACGCGTACAATATTTACAGCTCGGCAATCACTTATATATACAATACTACAGATGGCAGCTGTTACTTTATCGTTTACAAACAATATTGCAGCAACATTGATCGATCACATTCGATGCACATTATACACAACTATGCACTTTCATTCATGTTAGCCTGTACGTGTGCTTGTTACTATAAGATCGCGTTTAAGAAATATTGATTACGCATATGATCAAACATTACAAACATGCTCTGTATGTGTGATATTTGACACTTTCACATTGAGAATCATTGTTTGAGCAAACAACCAAAAAACGCCCACTGTGAAAGCATTCGCGCCGCTCACATACAAACAAGTGAATACAATTAGCAATCATTACAAACTCACTACCATTGGACTAATTGTACTATAAATCCCCCAAACAACATGGCCAATGCATCACTTGTGATCCACATCAGATCAAGTGCTTACCTTGTTACGCTGTTTTGAAAGATGGATGACGATGACATGGTAGACGCTGCTGGTGCTGCTATTGGCGAACTAGCTGTTGGTCGAATCAGGCAGCCTCGGCGGCTCAGACTGAGACGAAGGGGTCATCTGGTTCGAGGTCCTCGTGACTACAGGGTGAGACCCACCTTGGAAAACATGAGTGACTTTGAGGTTTTTGATAAGTATCGGCTCGATCGCGAACAGCTCATTGGCCTTTACGATCTTCTTAAACCTCATTTGGAGCCACGTATAAGAATAAGGACTGCTGTTCCCGCCATGAGTAGGATGCTAAGCTGTCTATACGTCCTGGCCTCCGGGAGTTTTCAATCCGGACAACTGTACATGCATGGCCTGGCTCAAGGTACATTCTCTGTGGTGTTTGATAACTTTCTGGACGCCATGGTACGTATCAGTAAGCATTACATAGGATTCCCACAGAATGATGGTGATTGGAGGCGCCTGAAGCGGGAATTCTTTGATATTGCTCAAATGCCCAATGTCTTGGGAGCCATAGATTGTACCCACATTGCGCTGCGTGCTCCAATTGATGACTCGCCCTTCAGAAATCGCAAACATTTTCATAGCCTTAACGTGCAGTATGTTTGTGACGCACAGATGACGATTATGCATGTGTGTCCGAATTTTGGAGGGGCTTGTCATGATGCCCGCATCCTCTCTCTGTCGTCCCTGTGGAGACAGTTTGAGGAAAGACAAATGCCCCCTGGTTATCTCGTTGGTGAGTATTTGTGCACAACATGGTTAATTATTGTGACAATTGCCACTGTAGTTTTAAAATTTAAGCGTAATGTTCAGCTATAGGATGCAATTTAACCATATATTTTCCCCCCGCTGATGTCTACTTTTAGTTCAATGCAGATATGTAGCATGTCTTACCTTAAATGCTCAGATAGAGAATGTAATGTAACCATGTAGTTAGCATTTTACACAAGGTTTGAATATGGAGAAATATGCATATGTAGCATGTCTTAGCTGAAATGGGAACATATTAGCTAATGCAATTTAACCATGTCATTGTCTCTTTCCGCTATTGTCTTTTAGTTCAATGCAGATATGTAGCATGTCTTACCTTAAATGCTCAGATAGAGAATGTAATGTAACCATGTAGTTAGCATTTTACACAAGCCTTGATTTAGGAGAAATACGCATATGTAGCATGTCTTAGCTGAATTGGGAAAATATTAGCTAATGCAATTGAACCATATCATTGTCTCTTTCCGCAAATGTCTTTTAGTTCAATGCAGATATGTAGCATGTCTTACCTTAAATGCTCAGATAGAGAATGTAATGTAACCATGTAGTTAGCATTTTACACAAGGTTTGAATATGGAGAAATATGCATATGTAGCATGTCTTAGCTGAAATGGGAACATATTAGCTAATGCAATTTAACCATGTCATTGTCTCTTTCCGCTAATGTCTTTTAGTTCAATGCAGATATGTAGCATGTCTTACCTTAAATGCTCAGATAGAGAATGTAATGTAACCATGTAGTTAGCATTTTACACAAGGTTTGAATATGGAGAAATATGCATATGTAGCATGTCTTAGCTGAAATGGGAACATATTAGCTAATGCAATTTAACCATGTCATTGTCTCTTTCCGCAAATGTCTTTTAGTTCAATGCAGATATGTAGCATGTCTTACCTTAAATGCTCAGATAGAGAATGTAATGTAACCATGTAGTTAGCATTTTACACAAGGTTTGAATATGGAGAAATATGCATATGTAGCATGTCTTAGCTGAAATGGGAACATATTAGCTAATGCAATTTAACCATGTCATTGTCTCTTTCCGCTAATGTCTTTTAGTTCAATGCAGATATGTAGCATGTCTTACCTTAAATGCTCAGATAGAGAATGTAATGTAACCATGTAGTTAGCATTTTACACAAGCCTTGATTTAGGAGAAATACGCATATGTAGCATGTCTTAGCTGAAATGGGAACATATTAGCTAATGCAATTTAACCATGTCATTGTCTCTTTCCGCAAATGTCTTTTAGTTCAATGCAGATATGTAGCATGTCTTACCTTAAATGCTCAGATAGAGAATGTAATGTAACCATGTAGTTAGCATTTTACACAAGCCTTGAATTAGGAGAAATACGCATATGTAGCATGTCTTAGCTGAAATGGGAAGATAGAGAATTATATAGAACTAGATATTTTAAAATTAAAATAAACATTTGTTAATGGATTATCGTGTAAAAAACTTTTTATTGTACTACAAATACTATTTTGAGGATTCTGTTACAATTATGTTCTGTTCCTAATTTATAGGTGATTCTGGGTACATGAGCCGGACTTGGCTCATTACCCCCTTGCGTAGCCCGACTGATGTGTCTGAGGAGCGCTACAATAGGGCTCATAAGAGAACCAGGGCAGTGGTTGAACGGATGTTCGGGCTCCTGAAGATGAGGTTCAGGTGCCTGGACAGGTCGGGAGGAGCCCTCCAGTACAACCCAAAGAAGGTGGCTAAGATCGTTGTAGCCTGTAGCGTCCTGCATAATATTGCACAGCGGGCTGGGATGCTGCAGGGCGTCCAGCCGGACAGAAACCTCCTCAGAGATGAGGAGGATGATCCTGTTCTAGAGGGGCCATTCCAGGACGAGGGGCTCAATGTCAGAGCAGACATCATCAACCGCAACTTTAGACGGTAAAGAATAGAAGTTAGACTGGAGTATTATCAATAGATGTGAACTCTAGGGAAATGACAAGTAGAGAATTGTGAAAACATGTTAGGATTGTTCATCCAATGCTAAAAATGTGTTTCATTTATTAATATAGGTGATGCTCTGGGCATTGGGTCCTGTATCAAGTCTTTGCCACCTGGTTTTTAAAGAGGACATCAGCTGGTAAGTATAAATGTCTTGACTGTTGCTGGCATGAATTGAACACAAATACATCATATGGCATACATTTTATAAACTAGTATTTAGTTTACACATTACTTAAAATGTAAATATTCTGAAAGGGATCCTCTAGCATGACTATGGTTCAATGTCACACATTAGAGGTTTGTTCTGCTCAATATGACTCATCTTCACACTTGATAGAACATAACACAAGATGCTACACACGCTTAGTAAGCTAGTGACAGAAATTTCTTATGAAATGGGGGGTGGGAGAGGGCTACAGAAATGATTCACACACTTGTAGTAATTTTGAATAAACTCTTTATGCCATTAGGGAGCTGACTTAATCTAAAGACTGAAAGGGAAGAATTAGAAGCCTGACAGTGAAGATTGCCCAGACTGACAGTGGAAAAAGCCAAGATTGAAATTGAAGTATACCAATGGGATCATGTCTGGCATTATCTTTCAAATCTGCTGACCTTGAAAACCATACAAAGACATGTTCACATGGTAAGTGCCAACTATTTGATAGAATAAGGCTGTGGAGGCATCCTATTGGAGACACTTAGATGATTTTCTAATTTTTAGATGGTATTTCCAGTCCTCTATTTAATGAACTGATGAATAAGACACCTATTGATGATCAACTGTTTACCCCTGAATTGACTTTTAAAGACCATGCATTATCCAGGTTGGTGTACCAATGCATGCTAGTGAAGACTGTTGAATATTAGTAGCTTACATACATTAATCATATTTAGTTCATAATTAGATATTTAGGGATCACAATCAGACACTTAGATGGTTTTACTTTTTTAGATGGTATTTCCCAGTCCTCTATTTAATGAAATGATGAATAAGACACCTATTGAAGATCAACTGTTTACCCCTGAATTGACTTTTAAAGACCATGCATTATCCAGGTTGGTGTACCAATGCATGCTAGTGAAGACTGTTGAATATTAGTAGCTTACATACATTAATCATATTTAGTTCATAATTAGATATTTAGGGATCACAATCAGACACTTAGATGGTTTTACTTTTTTAGATGGTATTTCCCAGTCCTCTATTTAATGAAATGATGAATAAGACACCTATTGAAGATCAACTGTTTACCCCTGAGTTGACTTTTAAAGACCATGCATTATCCAGGTTGGTGCATGCTAGTTAAGAATCACAGGAAGAATGTTGATTATTGTTAGCTTACATACATTAGTCATACTTATTTCATCATTAGATATTTAGAGATCACAATCAGAAAAAGGAATACATATTATAGTTGATATAGAGGTATTTGAATGGACATGAAATATTACATTTATGTTCAGAATACATATATTGTTGAAATGTGATATACATTATTATGTATAATTAGAAATTTGGATATTTAAATTTAATTTTTACTCCACAATATAATGGTGTATGTTTTAATTTTATTTTAAAATCAATTTAATAAATATCTTTTAAAAATGTTGAACAAAGTTAGAGCATAGACACAAGATGATTGTAAATGTATTTTATGAATATTTGACAACGTGTGTATTAACTTTGTTCCAAATTTTTTTTTTATTTCAGATTGGCATCTGATGACTTCCATGAATTTTTTATTTTTTCATAAACCTTTTTTTTTATTAAATGTTAATAATAAAAATTTTATTATTAAATACATTCTTTTGAACAGATTATAATAAATATCCATATAATCTGTCAATAAAAAAAAGTTTGACTCCCATGACTGGTAGTTGGCTATTTGACAAGCACATGCATAAGATCAAATAATGCATTAATTTTAGAAAATCTACTGATTCAGAGAATATTACATAAAACTATCTTTTTTAACATTAATTGGGGAGTGAGATCCATCGATGCTTTTCTTTGGAAATTATTAGATGTTAAAATAATTTCGGATATGTAGTCAAAATTTGTCAAAAATTATTTGTTTTCACTTTTAAGAAGGGGAAGTGGTTAACTTACATTAAAGTGACAGTGTTGTTGAATGTTAAATTAATTTTATAAGATCTTGTATCTTCCTTAGGTATCTCAAAACATTATTTTCGAAATTATTTTAATTGTTACTTTTAAAAATGGTAGGTCATTTAACTTGATATTTTTCACAAGCTAGTTATTGGATGCCAGGTTAATCGATGTAATTTTCTAGTGGAGTCATTTAACTATAGTTATTAATATTATGTAGTTTAGAAAATATTACCTCTTGGGTTAGACATCACATATCTATATATAATTTTAATTCCCCTTTAGTTTATTTTGTCAATGTTAAATCAACATTCCAAATGTTTTGGTCCTTAAAGGGACATTCACAAAGTATATTGTGTATAGATTTTTTTAAAAATCATAAAATAATTTAAACATATTTAGAAAGTAATATAGAATTACATTCAGTCTTTAAATATACTTAGAAAAAAATACATCAATGCACATATCTTAGTCAATTACATAAGGCATCTATGTCCAACCAACAATCAGCATCAAAATAGACTATGTAGATATGTATTTAATACAAGAATATATATAATTACAATCTATTGATTGAATAACAAAACATATTAAGTTGTTCAAATATTATAATGTTATACAAAATGCATACATAACATATAGCTTAATGTCCCTCTAAGCTGAAGGCTCCAAAAAACCTCCTTTACAAAATATATTTCAGTCAGTGTGTAAAACAATCCAGAAGTTAATCTAAATTTGCTTTACTCATATGTTATACTAATTTATCAAAAGAATGGGCCTAGGTTTCTGATATTTTAAGCATTATTGTGAAATGTTTCCTTAAAGGGACATGAAATCAAAATATACTTAAAGGGAGACAGTTTAAAAATTAATGATTTATACATTATGAATGAGTATTCTATTTTAAGCAACTTTAAAAATTGTCTAGTATTATGAATGCTCCTTGTGATGTTGCTATCATTACTTTAAAAAAAAGGCATTAAATAGATAATTTATTTGCTTCAGTACTCTGGACAGAACTTTGTTTTTTTGGTTGGATTAATTTATCCAACAATCATCAAGGACAACCCCGGTTTTTTGGAAACAATTGTCCGTAATCTAAAATATCATTATTGATTTGCAAAGAAAGATAACAAGATAACTGTTAACATTTGCGAATCGGATTAAATTATAAAGTTGCTTAACATTTCATGCTCAATCCTTTAAGAAATTTAAATAGTGTATTTACTTCTCTTCCTATCTTGACATACTTTGCTTGAAAAGCATATCGAGATAGGCTCAGTAGATGAAGATTGGTGGATGCACAGAGATGCCTTATGTGATTGTCTCAACCATGTGCATTTAAATTTCTTCTGTTGAGGATATATAAATACTAAGAAAAATTGATTTACATTTTAAAGTCTAAACAATCTGCTATCTCTACAGATCATTTGATACAATTGTTTGTTTGTAATGTCTATTTAAAACTAAAGACGCCATTGCAAAATAACATATATGAGCACTTCCGACAAATACAAGCTCGAGGTTTATTTGCTAATAACAAACAAACTGTAGTTTAACATTTATAAACAGATTATCCAAGTTACTGACCTTATAACCTGAATTTGATCATTAAGAAATATTGCGTGGGAAACGCATCTTGAAACACCAGATTAGCATCTTTAAACATTAGTGTAATGTCACGCAATAGCACACAATCAATGTGCATTATGAAATACATTTAATAGAGCAATGTCAATACTTCACAATAAGTCCAAAAATTTATTTTATGAACAATAAAGACATACAATATTAAATGTGTATTTGTATTAAAGAAAAAGACCGTTATTAAACCGAGAAATGTCTCCAACATTTAATAATGTGACAATATTAGATTTTAGAGAATTTAATCATTAATATTTAACGGATCGCGGATATTAAATCTGCGTCACACATATCCGCATGACAGGCCCATGAGTTACTAATAATTCTACATGAAAAATAAAGTAACAGCACCACCATGAGGTATGTGTAAGGAAGTTAATAAGATATGAAACATTAATGAACGGCCAATCCGAGTTCATCACACAAACACAACTTGAGTCAGGATGGTCTCACAGACATTCTAACAATATTTCAAACTTTTATCCAATCAGATGTACAGATAACTTGTCCCATGGTGCATCTCATGTTTACTTCACCATATAAAAGTCCATTACACGTTGCCATCTTTGTCAGTTCTCTAATGCCTGCAGGCGTACTAGATATATTTTTATATATATATATATATATATTTGAGAAGACAACCCAGCAGGCATGTCAGCTCCCAGGTTCACCAAGGAGGAGAGCGCTGCAGTGGTCCACGCCGTCAAGGACTTTTATCCCCAGCTGTTTGGGAACAAGAGGAGGTTGACAGATGCGCACGTTAAGAAGGCCCTCTGGGAGTCTATCACCAATGCGGTTAGATTGGTGTGTGACGTCCAGAGGACCCAGGATCAGATCATGAGGAGATTCGGAGATATGAGGTTGCGGTTAACAAAAAAAGTCAACCTCATAAGGGACTGGGTACAAGCCCGTAAAAGAGGTGGCAAAAGAGAGGCCCCGCGGAAACTGTACCTACTCCCTTATGAGGTGACTTTATGCAAGCTCCTCAATCTCCGGGTCCCCAAAAGATTTCGATCCTCGCCATCCTCGGAATCCTCTTCTTCCCTCCCAGCTGCGGGATCTGAAAGTCCTGACGCGGGGGCCAGGGCAGCTGCTTCTCCGTCCGGTGGCCTGGGAGGAGATGGATAATCTGAACAAGGTAATTATACAACTTCATATAATAACTTAATATTTGTTATTTTTATCCAAAAATGTGTATATAGTCAGATACTAAACCTATACAGATCTCACAACATACACTACATATGATGTTTAGATATCTTATTTTACATTAGTGATACATGAAATAGGAATGATGTGTCTTGCGCTCTACAGAATATGCGTCACAGAGTGAAAATGGAATTGCGCATCCACGTTAACATGGCTTTGCTGTAAGTGGCATTGCTTTACACATGTTGCTCAAATGACGGATGCGTAATTCCGCTTGGAATCATTGCGCAATGATCGCGAAAATGGAATTGCGCATCCACGTTAACATGGCTTTGCTGTAAGTGGCATTGCTTTACACATGTTGCTCAAATGACGGATGCGTAATTCCGCTTGGAATCATTGCGCAATGATCGCGAAAATGGAATTGCGCATCCACGTTAACATGGCTTTGCTGTAAGTGGCATTGCTTTACACATGTTGCTCAAATGACGGATGCGTAATTCCGCTTGGAATCATTGCACAATGATCGCGAAAATGGAATTGCGCATCCATGTTAACATGGCTTTGCTGTAAGTGGCATTGCTTTACACATGTTGCTCAAATGACGGATGCGTAATTCCGCTTGGAATCATTGCGCAATGATCGCGAAAATGGAATTGCGCATCCACGTTAACATGGCTTTGCTGTAAGTGGCATTGCTTTACACATGTTGCTCAAATGACGGATGCGTAATTCCGCTTGGAATCATTGCGCAATGATCGCGAAAATGGAATTGCGCATCCACGTTAACATGGCTTTGCTGTAAGTGGCATTGCTTTACACATGTTGCTCAAATGACGGATGCGTAATTCCGCTTGGAATCATTGCGCAATGATCGCGAAAATGGAATTGCGCATCCACTTTAACATGGCTTTGCTGTAAGTGGCATTGCTTTACACATGTTGCTCAAATGACGGATGCGTAATTCCGCTTGGAATCATTGTGCAATGATCGCGAAAATAGAATTGCGCATCCACGTTAACATGGCTTTGCTGTAAGTGGCATTGCTTTACACATGTTGGTCAAAATGAAATGTGAATTATTATATATGTGAAGAATACAGTATTCTTTTTTTAAATATTATACATAATAAAAAAAGAAGAATACAAATAAATTATAACATATGCACATCAATTGATGAGAATGAAATAACAAAAAAAAAAATTTAAAGCTACAGTAAACAATAGAACTGATTGAAAATAAGAGTACAGGATATATTTATCATGAATTTAATTGAGGAAACAATTAACTCATGGGACTACCAAAGGATTAATATTTTAAAATTGATTTGCTAATAATGTAAAGATTTTAAACATGGCATGATTTGTATTAATGATATGCAATCCTCATTTAATATATTACAGATATGGATGTTGCTGCTGGATCCTTAAGGCAGGGCTTGTCACAATATGGTATGTCTCATTTTAATTGACATTTGTCTTAGAAACATGGACAGAACATTACATACTAAATCCACATTGTTCAATATTTATATGTAATGTCCCTTTAATAGATGAAAAATAAATAATTCTTCGGATATCCTTAAATAACATATTAGATTTGAATTGCATGCTCAATCCCATTCATTACATCAACATATGGAGTAGAGAATTCATTAACACCAACATTGTCAAATCAATAAAATTTGATATTAAAGGGATACTGAGCTAAAACTATTAATGTTGTCATTCAGATAGAGTATGCAATATTAATAAACATTTAAATATAATACTATAATCATATGTGAAATATTCTATTGCTAAATGTATTTTAAAATCAAGAATACACGTTTATCTGCATCTCAATTTTGGTTGACCAACCTTGGTTTTTATTGATGATTGGTGGATACCTTCAACAAACAATATTTATGGAATCCAATATTGCTTATCTTCCTTTAATATTAAAATGTAGCAACATTAACATTATAATAGGAGTCAATGTTCAATCATTTTGAACAGTTTGAACAGTGAAATCAATGATTTAAATTAATCATGTCAGTGTCCCTTTAATAAACAATAGATTCATTCATCTTTACATTCTTTGGATTAAACAATATTGATATATAATTCACATATTCACTGTTGGAGTTACTTTATAGATATCAGCATACTCTCACAGCACCATGATTACATATTTGTACTAATCAAATTTGTTTTGTATTGTGATCAATATGTGTTGTGTCCTAAACAAGATTACTGTACATTGCACAAATGCCTCGATGTGCCACATGTCTTTGTTTATATTTGTCAACAGCTGTTCTTCAAAATGTGGTTTGTGTGTATTGTTTGAAGAACATTGATCAATGGGTATATTTAGATATGCAATAGCATCGTATGAGATGAGTTTGATGTCTAATATAGTCTGAAATTAAACATATGTTCAATACATCATTTTTAACAGAATGCCCTTGATTCAATCAAGCATTTTCTGGTTTAATGACTGCTCTATTCTTCACATTTTCAAGTTGATTAATCTTAAAATTCGATACAGATGTGATTTAGTGATATCCCAAATGTGTTTCCTAATATATATCTATATCATTCATAGAGAGAGTTGGTGTGGTGAGCCCACAGGAATCCAGCAGTGACATAGAGCCGCCTTTGCGGTCTCTTGGTAAGTCCATTGACTCATTTATATGTCATTGAATGTGTATTGGTAATCAATATTATGAGCATGATTCTGATGAAGCATAACATTTGAAACAAACATATAATTTTCTCTTCTGATTATATATTAATTTTCTTTGAATATTGAAAGATTAATAATTAAAACTTTATTAGTCTACACCTTTGTTATTCAGAAGATGTATAGCATATGTTTGTTTCCATGTTCTTTTTTGACAACAGTCATCAAGTGATACACACATGAGAAATCTTAAATGTTCTATGTACTATGCTTTTATGATTTGTAAATTAATACAAACAATACATCGAAAATATGAATCATTGAGAATAACAAATCTAATGTAATTTGTATGCTCCATCAAAATGATGTAAATCATAACTTTGGGTGTGTATATCTTTAATGCAACATTGATGTGTGTCTTTGAACAACAGTAACATATGTTATAATATCTGTTCTTAACGTGTACACAACATGTTATGTTTTACAGAGATTGATTTAACATATGTGACGGAGGAGGAAGAGGCTGCCTTGGAGTCTAATGGTATGTGAAATATATCTATCATGTTTCCAACATGTTGCTTTATTTGAAATAATTTCATTGAAGACATTCAAAGTCTACAGCTTTTGCACTTTAAAAAGGAATATTATTTGTCTGTTCAAATACACTACTGCCCCCTTTCTATATCAGGCAGCATGAAATTTTTTTATTTTTAAAAAATGTATAATTCCTGCCATCATTATGTCACATGCATATTCCAGGCCAAAACACAATAATAATGTTATAATTGTACAGACAGTAATTGATATTCATCTGAGTGCCTATATGCATACCATATCCTCATTTCATAATTGTTTACAAATTCAAACACACTTCTAAGTATATTGAAAACATAATCAATTTGAAATGCGTTGATTTGATTTCATGATGTATGAGATGTTAATATATATTTATTAAATTTTCAGATGGATCCACCACTTCTGGTCATCTGGTTTCCGCCCCTGCCCAGTCCCCTGACCAGTCACAGACCCCTCCCCATGCCCAGACCCCTGCCCAGACTCCTGCCCATGCCCAGACCCCTGCCCATGCCCAGACCCAGACCCCTGCCCATGCCCAGACTCCTGCCCATGCCCAGACCCCTGCCGGCCCTTCCCATTTATCATTTCCTGCCCCTCCCAAAAAACGCCCATACAACCCCCTTCGCCGCTCTCCCCGTATTATGGCCCGTACAGCTGCCCAGACCCCAACTCCCCACTCCCCAGCTGTACGGCCTACCCCGGAGCATCAGCTCATCCCTCCCCAAGCCAATCCCATCCCTCCCCAAGCCAATCCCATCCCTCCCCAAGCCAATCCCATCCCTCCCCCTGTCTCAACCTTCATTGTCCTGAGTGTCGGATTGTCCTTCCCAGGCTCAGCTGTAAGTATCATTCAAAATCAACATTATAAGATACTTAAAGGTACACTGAAGGAAAATATTTTCTATTGTGATTCAAATACCAATCACCACTACTTGGATCCAACAATTTATGTACAAATGTTTATACATTATCTCTTGTCTAACCCAGTGGGAATGTAATTTCTTCAGGTTGCTATGTTTACACAGCTTGTCCTCAATGCCAAAATGTTTAAGGATAGGTGTGCCTACCACAGTATAATTAAAATATTTAAATTGCTAATGTAAGTACAATGTAAATCCTTTAACAAGATTTGATACACTCAAGCTGTATATGTGGATCATCTAAAACCAATTAAAGAGGACAACATGTTTGAGTTAACTGTCCCTTTAATGATTTTGGTCTGTCTGAATAACATATTTCATATGTAAAGAATAAATTTAAACTAATTGATGTAAAGAATGATTAGTCTTTATGATGACAATGTATCTTTGCTTATTTTTTCGTCTGTTGTGTAATTATCATTAATATTTAATTTATTCTTTATTTTAGGCTGTGACTCAGCATGGCTCATGCTAGAAGGTATAGCAAGAGTAGAGCAGGCCATGTTGAGGAACGCAGCTGTCCTGAGAAGGATGAACGACACCATGCAGGCCCAGCTCCGGGTTCAGGACTTGACTCTGCGTGAAATTATGCGATTAAGTTCAAGGCCTGAATCTGGAGCTGGACATGCACAGGACGATGACCAGTAAGTGGAGGATCTGGAGATGCTCCAAGGTGGCAGATAAGAATCCTCCGTCCACATGTTGATGTTTTTTTTATTGTTGCCATTTGGCCTTTTTAAAAGTTTATTGTTGTGCCTGTTGCACTCTTTTACCTTGTCATATGTCTCCAATGGGGCTATGGTGGCCCTTGGCAACTCTCTTCATGGACTGTGATGCACTCTTTTACCTTGTCATATGTCTCCAATGGGGCTATGGTGGCCCTTGGCAACTCTCTTCATGGACTGTGATGCACTGTGTTACCTTGTCATATGTCTCCAATGGGGCTATGGTGGCCCTTGGCAACTCTCTTCATGGACTGTGATGCACTCTTTTACCTTGTCATATGTCTCCAATGGGGCTATGGTGGCCCTTGGCAACTCTCTTCATGGACTGTGATGCACTCTTTTACCTTGTCATATGTCTCCAATGGGGCTATGGTGGCCCTTGGCAACTCTCTTCATGGACTGTGATGCACCCTTTTACCTTGTCATATGTCTCCAATGGGGCTATGGTGGCCCTTGGCAACTCTCTTCATGGACTGTGATGCACTGTGTTACCTTGTCATATGTCTCCAATGGGGCTATGGTGGCCCTTGGTAACTCTCTTCATGGACTGTGATGCACTGTGCACCTTGTCATATGGCTCAAATATTCCTTATTTTTACAAGATTATTTCTAAACGTTGTTGATGTTTTCTTACATACTAATAAAAGACATGTAATTGCACGATTCTTTGTCCTCATTCTTCATGTTATTTTTTTAAAGCTCTAGTTTATCTTGTTGATCCTTAAAGGGACCTACCAAAAATATTTTTTTATTAAAAATCATATATGTAAGACAATTGTAAATGACTTTAAGATTAACATCTCCAATGTAATCTTATTATTTGTCTTTATATATTTTTCTCTTAGCTTTATCATTGCATGATTATGATTAGCATAGTAATTTTTTTATATATGTATATATAGATTGTTATTTGTGTATATATGTATATTTCAATTTTCACATCCATGTGTGTATTTAGAAACTCTGCATGAATTGATGCACCTTTAACAAATGATCTGAGGATTGATACAATGATATAATCCCTGTAAAGTGTTCATTTTATTGAAATAGTATTGTCTATGTGTATCCTCTTTTTAAAAACAAAATAATGTCCCTTTAAGGGATGGTGAGCACAATTGTTAATGAATGTATTTCCATTTCTAAAGCGTTTTTGTCCTTTTTACATGAACAAGGACATATAATCTTATTAATAAACAATCTTATTGTAATGTTGACAGCACATGTATTTCATTTTCTATTCTATCTTATTGTAAAAGTGTAACCAAATAAATCTCTGTGTGTAATGCAAATATTTTAGATGATGAATATTTTTTTAAAAATATGTTAACAAAATAATTCTCCTCCCATATATGGCTATAGGTAGGCTGACCATATTTAAACTTGAATAAATGACACGTTGAATCAATACATGTATCATTATTGTTATTCCAAAACAATCAAAACATATCTTAAAACATCAATGGCATATGTATTTCTCATGTGTATCTTTTAAATGTTAAAGATATACACCATAGCTATAGTTCAAGGGACAGTCAAGTCCGAAAAGATGATTCATGATTTGGTGACATTCCTAGATAGCAATCTAGACACATACTAGTTCCTAAAATATAAATACGTTTCTTAGTGATATGCCAAGCTGTCAACTGAGTCCTTGTATTGGCTGCGGTTTTTCAGCGATCTCGGATGCGCCATGTTGCTTAAAACGTCACCTGCCAAGCTGTCCAATGATTCCTTGTATTGACTGACGTTCTTACGTGATCAAGAATGTGCCTTTTATTGGATGGCGTTTTGACGCGATCAAGGATGCGCCTTTTTTTTGGGCGTTCTTACGTGATCAAGAATGTGCCTTTTATTGGATGGCGTTCTTACGTGATCAAGGAAGCGCCATGTTAAGACGTCACATGCAAAGGTAAAAAAACGTATGATTGGATTACGTAGTCCCGCAATATTTGTTTGTGCACGTTAAACACGTTTGTGACTGCAGCCAATTTTAAAAACCTTGCGAATATGTATTATTTGCATCATGTTACATTGTTGACCCGTAGCTGATAAAGACCACCACATTCTCTTTTGCTGGATGTCTGGTTGAATAAACGAACGAAAGCAAAATGTTTTCATGCATATGATATTTCGAGGCAAGTGCAAATCTCTATAGTCCATGTTGTTTAATATGTTTGTCAACAATATGTTCCTTTTTCTGAAAAATGACTGTTGTTTTTAATGTTAAAGATATCTAATTAATAAATATGCGCTATTGTGTTAGAATAAAGTAATCAATATGCATTTAGCTTTATCATATGCTAAATATATGATGCCGACTTCTTGTAAATGTAATTTCGTTGTATATTTTATTAAAGGTTCATTAGACACTCACATTATAAATCAAAACTTTTTATTTTGTCTCTAGTTAGATAGTCCATTGTTTAACAAATACACGTTTCATTTTGCTTCTGTTCAAAGAAAATGTAATTAATTTTCAGACTCCTCGCCCAGCCTCTGAGTTTCATGTGAGTACCATCTCCAGCTTTCTCCTGTTTGTGTAAAGGGTCTTTTCATATGTTAATGATGGTGTATTGTCTTGTTTTACGGTTGTAATGGGGGTTCATCTATATTTTCAATAGAGCTAACAACGATTTTCTTTGAAAGTGTTTGAAGCTTTGTAATATTGATATCAGTATATGTTAATCTTGTTGTTTGTAGTAGTGTCTATTACATACAGTTCTGTTAAAAATATAGTATACTGTCCCTTTAATGCAAATGTTGATTTTTGTATCATGTATGAGTTCCACATTGTTTAATCTTCAAATATATTATTGTTAGCATATTTTCACCCCCCACTCCTAAAAGGACTTTAAACCATATTAATTGTTAAAACAAATGTCTTTCTTAAAAAAAGAATAACACAATAATGTCTCTTTAAGAAAATATACTTTATTTAACACGTCAATATAAATCTGATTTCAATATATAATTTTTGACCAAGTACATGTAGATATACCAACAAGCTTCAAATATGTGTTAGCATATGTAATTTTGTTAAAGGGACAGTTTAGAAAACAAATAATGTTTTGCATTATTCTAAAAGTCAATTTTGTAATATCAATGATATCAAAGGTTTCTCACCAATTAATCATTTGTCTTTTTGTTTATTTAAATTTGCTAGCTAAACCTATGAGGTTCGTGTGCTCATTTCTTGGAGCTTGAAGAGTGCATGTAATCATTATACAATTTGACCACTAGAGGGCATTTGGATAGCATTTGTATATGTAAAACCTTGTGCTCATACAGCATATTATTTACCATGTATTGATCATTGATATCTAAAAGGTTGTTATGTCAGAACAACATAGGCATAGATACAAGGTTAAGCACATAAGTCACACGTATTTCTCCATGTTTTGTTGTTTCCAACTTGATAATGCGTAATACAGTGTTTTCTTTGTAATCAATAATTTTCTGACTGTCCCTTTAAGCTGTGTTATTGGCATTCAAACAGTAATATGCCATCATGGAAAATTGTAATGGTAATTTTGTTTGCGATTCGGGAAACAGTTTGGACATCACATCACAGAAACCAATCAATATCATGAACAAGGATAGGTATGTGATGATGTGGTTTTCACACACTTATAACCCACACTCTGCAAACAATCTGCCTCCATGGACCCGGTCCCATAGAAGTAGATTATATACAGAGTGTGGTCCACAAGTGTATGAAAACCACATCATCACATACCTATCCATTACACATTAAATAAAAAAAAAATTAAAGATGAAAATAAATACTTACTTCCTCTTCCTTCCCCTCTTCCCACGGGGCTGAGGCTCTGGGAGGGGCAACTGCTGACTCCGAAGAGTTCTCCTTGGAGAGGTTGTGGGAAGAGTGGAAGGAAGAGTACTGGGACGACCAAGGTGAGGAGGAGAAGATGGCTGAGGAGGAGAAGATGGCTGAGGAGGAGAAGCTGGCTGAAGAGGAGAAGCTGGCTGAAGAGGAGGAGATGGCTGAAGAGGATGAGATGGCTGAAGAGGAGTAGATGGCCCGGCAGGAGTAGATGGCCCGGCAGGAGTAGATGGCCCGGCAGGAGGAGATGGCCCGGCAGGAGGAGATGGCCCGGCAGGAGGAGATGGCCCGGCAGCAGGAGGCCCAGCAGCAAGAGGCCCAGCAGCAAGAGGCCCAGCAGCAGGAGGCGGACCAGGAGGTAGACCAGCATGTGCCTCCCGGAAAAAATTGAACATCTCTTGGTGCAGATGAAAGATTCTGTTTTGGCCTTGTTCGATTCTATTGAGTATGTTTATTATTTGGTTTTGTCCTTCAATTATTTGATTTTGGCCATCAAGTATTCTAGTGCGTCCTTCGATATTTTGTATCCGGGAGTTACGCATCTGGTCTATGTAGTCCAGTAGAACCCGCACCTCCGCTATTTCCTCTTGTTGTACTTGGCGGGGTACGCGTGCACGGCGGGGTGCCCGTGCACGGTGGTGTGCGGGTCCTTGAGGGTCCTCTGGTTCCGCGTGCTCCTCCTCTGCTTCCGGGGCCTCTTCATCAGCTTCCGTGCGCTCTTCGTCACGGGGGGCCTCTTCCCTCCGAAGTGGAAATTCCTCCCCACCACTCTCATCCCGGGGAGATAGATGAGGCTGTGTTTCTTGTGCTGCCTCCTCCCCAGACTCTGTATATTAAAAAAAATAAAAAAAAAAAAATGTATATATTAGCATATTTGAAAATCAAGATTTAAATGACTTAGCTTACGATACAATTACAAATGCAGAATCATTAATCCACTTTGAAATCTAAAAAACAATCAATACGATTTCCGCTTTTTCAAAACCGTGTTTGTGATCTCTGGTCAATCTGAATTTGTTCGCGTTTGTTTTCAGTCTGTTTAAATGCAAACCTAACCTATAGCCTAGATACTGATGTAACCGCAAAGTAATTGAATGCGTGTAAACAACGTTATAGCATTAATCTGATCCTTAAAGGGACATGAAACCCAATGTTTTATCTTTCATGATTTAGAAGCATACATTTATTATCAACTTTCTAATGTACTTTTCGTATCTAATTAGCTTCATTCTCTGGATATTCTTTGCTGAAAAGCATATCTAAATATGCTTAAAAGATGCTGATTGTTAGCTGAATATAGCTGCCTCCTGTGATTGTTTCACCGTGTGCATGGCTATTTCTTCATTAAAATATATCTCAAGAATGATTCAAATTAGGTAATATAAGTACATTTGAATGTTTTGTCAAATTGTATTAGCTACCTCAATCATGAAAGTAAAGGTTTGCGTATAGTGTCACTTGAAATACATTCGTATGTGAAATTATTGTTCAATGAGCTTACCGTCAGATGAGAGTGGCAGGTTCCCGGTATCAATTCCTCCGATACCGACTATTTCCACCTCGGAGATGCTGGGCCGCAACATTTCCTCCCATCGGCAGTACTCTATTTCCAGGGCAGGTCCGCCACCGGTTCCTGCGGCATGTCGGGCCTCCAGACAGTCCCGGTAGCGATGTTTTATCGATTCAAGATCTCTGTTCCGGCCACCCACTGCATTGACTGCATTCCTAATCTCATTCCAGAGCCTCCTCTTGTCAGTCAGGGTAGTCTTCTGGTGCTGCAGCCTCCTATACCTGGCCATATAGGCCTCTATGAGGGCCTCCTTCTCCTCCATCGAAAACCTCGCCTCCCTAGTCGCCTTGGCCTTCCCCTGTGATGATGCCCTCTGTTTCCCGGACTGTGAAGCCCTACTCTGTCCGCCACTGGGCCCAGCCACTTGTTCATCTTGAACCAAGTGGCTGGGTCCACCCACCACTTCCACCCCCGCTTCCTGCCCCCCTTCCTGCCCCCCTTCCTGCCCTGTTCCTCTCCCCCTCCCTCTCCTCCCCCCTCTACCTCTCCCCTGCCTGGCCTCCATCTGTTCCCTAAACTAAACCCCAAATAATAAAAAAAAAAGTGAGTGTGATGAAATGAAAGGGGGTCAAAATAAAGAACTAAAAAGACAAAAAAAGTGCTGAAAGTGTGATAGGGATGTAAAAAAACAAAGAGGGTAAGGAGTATTTAAATAAACCAAAAGAAGAAGAAGACTAAAAGGAGGATATGTAAACTAAATGTAACTAGGGGATGGGTATGGGATGGGCATGGGGTATGGGATAAGAGTAAATGGGATGAAAGGGAATGGGACTACAGGGAATGGTGTATGGAGTGTAGTATGAGGGGGTAGGGGGTATGGAGTGTATGTAGTGTTATTGATAAGTGTATGTATGTATTGAATGTGTTTGCGTGTAAATGTGTTAAGTGTACAGAAAAATCACTCGCTCGCTAACTCACACTACTACTAATTCTCGCTAACACACTACTACTAATTCTCACTAACAAACACTCCCACTAACTCTCACTAACTACCAGTAACTTACGCTCCCACTAACAACTCTCACTAACAACTCCCACTAACTCACTCACGCTCCCACTAACAGACTCTCTCCCACTCCCACTAACTCCCACTAACTCACTCACGATAACACTAACAACTGACTCTCTCACGCTAACACTAACTCACTCACAATAATGCACCAACTCTCTAATATTAAACCTCCAATCTCCAAAGACCCAACAGCAACACAGTCAAAGAAACCCTGCTTATATACCCTGTGTAAATGTTTAATGATGTACCTATTTGCGTTGTAAATTGTGTTCATGTGTGCTTTATTATCAATTAATATTAGTGCAATGTGTATTAGGTGTGTGAATTTGCGCATGCTCATTTTGAGTTAGTATTTGTGGAATGTGTAGAATGCGATGATGTCATAGTGGTCATTTTCTCTAACATTGTCCAATAGTATTCTTTTTAAATGTGAATTTGCGATGGTGTGTTCTTAGTGAAGTGTTGTATATGTATGTTTGTCCTAATATATAGTTATATTGAATGCGATTATTTTTCTAGTGTATGTATATATTTTTTATTCCTTGTTGTTATTTTGCGATTTTCCGCATCTTAAAGTATATGCGTATTCCCCGTATTAAATTTTATTTCAAATCCCCCCGTTTGTGAATGTGTAATGCTTGTGTGCTTTGTTGATTGATTGTTGTTGTGACATTTGCGGCGTGTTATTGTTGTGCATGATGTGGTATGCGTCATATGACCGAGCTGTGCGTATTTCTCGCGAGATCGAGTGTTAGGTGAAAAAAGCTATTTTTTTGCTTTCCCATTGATCTCTATGGGAGACTGTCTTACGCGGGCAGTATTACGCGTGTGACATACACGCGTTGGGAGCATCGTTAGATGGTCTGTTTTGAACTCTAAATACCGGAGTCAAACAATGCCGTGCGTTAGACATAAAACACGCGTGGCGGTAGCAACCCATCTACCGCCGAACTCCAAATCTAGCCGAAAGAAAATTAAAAAATAAAAAATAAACAAATAAAAATTGATAACAGACAAATATGTCTGAATTAATAACAAATGAATGAAACAACCTAAGAAGATACAAACATACTGTAATAATTTATAACATAAAATAAAAATAAAAATAATACCCAATGTCCATAGATAAAAGAAATTAATGTCCCATCAGTAGTTAATTTAGATGAGTGTTTTGGTGATCCAAACTGTAGCTCAACGATATTGTCAATATAGCTGCCGCTTCTCGTTAGGTGATATTTCCAAAAATCACCCAGGTGTGGATAGAAGCTACAATGGAGGAGTAGGAGAAGCGCACAAACTTGAGAATTTTATTCAAGTACAATACAATAATAACACATAACAACTTACACTTAAGTAAGCGTAGAAAGTCCCCAGCCAAACACGATCAACAGTGGTGACAGTCTGAATCTCACTCGATACACCAAGCGTCTGTGTTCACACCTAACCGATTCACAGAGAACCGGCGTCTGACGTCACTGGTGGAGAAAAGATTCCGGAGCGTCCCCCTTCAGGCTCAATGCCTCACAAACTGCATGACTGTCAAGAGAGTTTGACAAAGTGTTCCACCAGAAACCCACGCGTTTTGTCCGTGTCTCAGCCGGACTTTTTCTTTGAGCCTGAAGGGGGACGCTCCGGATTCTTTTCTCCACCAGTGACGTCCGACGCTGGTTCTCTGTGAATCGGTTAGGTGTGAACACAGACGCTTGGTGTATCGAGTGAGATTCAGACTGTCACCACTGTTGATCGTGTTTTGACTGGGGACTTTCTACGCTTACTTAAGTGTAAGTTATTATGTGTTATTATTGTATTGTACTTGAATAAAATTCTCAAGTTTTTGCGCTTCTCCTACTCCTCCTTTGTAGCATCAATCCCATAATACCCAAGTATCTTCCCTCCCTATCTTTGTCTATTTGTTGAAGTTTAAATGGGATAGATTTATGTATTAATATACTGACACCATTACTTTTTTTGTGGGCATTCGTGCTATGAAAGTGTTGGGAGTAATGAGAAGAAAAACACATAGGTACCTTACTAGTTTTAAAATGTGTTTCCTGCAATAACAATATCTCCCCTCCTCTCCTATGGAGATCTCGAACAGCCATGGACCTCTTATTAGGGCAGTTAAACCCCCTCATATTTTGGGTGATAAATTGTATAGTTTGTGTGTTAAGTTTTGTTATTTTGCATGGTGGAATCTAGTTTAGATCTCCTAAGGTGACCTAGCCGTGGTGAAGTTGCCTTGGCCTGACCTCTAGGGCGATTTATAACCCCCTGGGATAAGATATATCCTATAGCAGTGTACATATGAACAAAAAAAAATACAAAGAAAGCAACTATTGCACAACTAGCGCAACTAAAAAGAACTAGAAACAGTATTCTTTTAAGGGGAAATACAAAACCCCAATGGGAATTGAAATCTTATCTCAAATTATATGAGTGTAATGTGCCTAATGTAACCTATAGAAGGTGCCTGAAACCTTACGTCTTATACTGAATCTGAGAGATAGTTTTAAGCAACCAGCTAGCAAGATATAATCAATAACTAGGTATATTACCTTATATCCTGAGATATCATCTCGCAGGTGTATGGCATCTAGTAGTAGTTAGGTAAAGGCCCACCTCCCTAGCTTCATGCATGTGTTCCACCTGTCCCAGACCACCCCCATCCTAAAATTCCGGGGTGGGCCAGGCCAGGGGGACACTCCAATTTGGGGGTATAGCCATATCAATCATATTCAACATTAAATAAACCTATACCAGTTACCGTCCCAAAGGGTTTACCATCCCAGAGAATTTGGGTGTCCAGCACCCTAGAGTTCTTTATTAGAGTTTTTGCAGGAATTTTCTTCCATTCAATTCTTTGAGGGAGTGGTGATGCAGGGCAAACTCCTTCTGATTCCCCTACCCTGCAGGGTCGGTGGAGTATCTCAATACATCAAAGACCATAAAACATGATCTAACAGCAACCAGCTAGCAAGATATAATCAATAACTAGGCATTTTACCTTATATCCTGAGATATCATCTCGCATGTGTATGGTATCTAGTAGTAGGTAAGAGCCCACCCCCCCAGCTTCACACGCGGGGCCGATCTGTCCCAGACCACCCCCATCCTAAAATTCCAGGGCGGGCTAGGCCAGACGGACACTCCAATTCAGGGGTGTAGCCATATCAACCATATTCAGCATTAAATAAACTTATACAAGTTTCAGGGGTGTAGCCATATCAACCATATTCAGCATTAAATAAACTTTATACCAGTTACCGTCCCATAGGGTTCACCGTCCCAAAGAATTTGGGTGTCCAACACCCTGGGATTCTTTATTAGAGTTTTTTGCAGGAGTTTTCTTCCATTCAGCTCTTTGAGGGAGTGGTGGTGCAGGGCAAACTCCTTCTGATTCTCCTCCACGTGTCTCACCCTGCAGGATTGGCGGTGTGATCTCCAGGTCTTTGCAGATCCGCAGTATGTCTTCTGTGGTGTTGCAAATTAGTCTTCTACCTTTCCATGGTATTTGCAAATTAAATAGATGCCCCCCATCTATATGGTATGTTGAGCTGCCGCAGCTTGGCGGTGAAGTGTTTGAATTCCCTCCGTTTCTGCAGAGTTCTTGGGGTCAAATCTTCATATAATTGGAGAGGTTCGGCTCTAAACTTGAGTGGGTATTTCTGTCGGGCTTTCTTCATGATCTCTTCTTTCATCTGGTAACTTGTAATTTTGACAATAACATCTCTTGGTGGTTGATCTCCCAGAGGTTTTGGTCTATGGAATCTGTCCAGGGCTATTGTGGCTTCAGAGTCTACACCTATAATGTATGTAAAGAGGCCCTGTATGAATTCTTCCAGGTCTGCTGGTGCTATGGTTTCTGGAATTCCCCCAATTCTAATATTGCTGCGATGACTTCGATTTTCTAAATCGTCAATTTTGTTTTCCATCTGTAGGAGTAAGTCATCTTTAGAAGATATTTTAGATTGGAGGAAAGTTATATTAGAGCTGGTAAGGTCTGTAGTGTCTTTGAAATTGTTCTACTCTTTGGCCCATGTCTGAGAGATAGCTTTTAAAGTCAAAATAGAGGCAAGGGATCCCACGTAGAGATGAAGTATAAAATCAGCTTTCTTTCATGTAATTGGCAAGAGTCCATGAGCTAGTGACATATGGGATATACAATCCTACCAGGAGGGGCAAAGTTTCCCAAACCTCAAAATGCCTATAAATACACCCCTCACCACACCCACAATGAAGTAAGTTTGTGCTAAGATTTCTACGTTGATATGCGCTTCTCAGCATTGTTGAAGCCCGATTCCTCTCAGAGTACAGCGAATGTCAGAGGGACGTGAAGGGAGTATCACTTATTTCACTTATTTGAATACGATGATTTCCCTAACGGGGGTCTATTTCATTGGTTCTCTGTTATCGGTCGTAGAGATTCATCTCCTACCTCCCTTTTCAGATCAACGATATACTCTCAATTTACCATTACCTCTACTAATAACTGTTTTAGTACTGGTTTGGCTATCTGCTATATGTGGATGGGTGTCTTTTGGTAAGTATGTTTTCATTACTTAAGACACTCTCAGCTATGGTTTGGCACTTTATGCATTTATATAAAGTTCTAAATATATGAATTGTACTTATATTTGCCATGAGTCAGGTTCATGTATTTCCTTCTGCAGACTGTCAGTTTCATATTTGTGGAATGTAAACATTTTAAGAAATTTTTTTCTTACCTGGGGTTTAGTCTTTTTTCAATTGACCACTTCTTGCAATTGCGTGTATTAGGCCCGCGGGTGTGTCAAATGCTAAACTTTATTGTGTCATTCTTGGCGCAAGAAATTTTTGGTGCGAAAAAATACGTTTATGACGCAACTTCGTCATTTCCGGCGTCATATGTGACGCTGAGACCTTTCACACGGCGGCGTCATTAGTAACGCAAGTTTGTCGTTTCCGGTTATTTTTGGTGCCAAAAAAGAGTTTACGTTACATTGTGCGTCATACTTAGCGCCAAACTTTTTCATTATTTCAATACCCCATTGATGTTTGCCTCTTGCTTTTTGCTATCAGAGGCCTATGCTATTGCATTTTTTCCCATTCCTGAAACTGTCATATAAGGAAATAGATAATTTTGCTTTATATGTTGTTTTTTTCTCATACATTGTGCAAGATGTCCCAATCTGATCCTGCCTCAGAAGTTTCTGCTGGAACATTGCTGTCTGACTTTGGTTCTACCAAAGCTAAGTGCATTTGTTGTAAAATTGTAGACATTATTCCACCGAATGCCATTTATAATAGTTGTCATGATAAACTTTTAAAGGCAGATAGTGTTTCCATCAGTAATAGTACATTGCCAGTTGCAGTTCCTTCAACTTCTAATGTGCATGATATACCTGTAAATTTTAAAGAATTTGTTTCTGATTCTATTATGAAGGCTTTGTCTGCATTTCCACCTTCTAATAAACGTTAAAGGTCTTTTAAAACTTCTTATTTAGCTGATGAAATTTCAAAGGACCAACAACATAATAATTTATCCTCTTCTGATGAGGATCTATCTGATTCAGAATATCCTTCCTCAGACATTGACACTGACAAATCTACTTATTTATTTAAAATAGAGTATATGCATTCTTTATTGAAAGAAGTGTTAATTACTTTGGATATTGAGGTAACCAGTCCTATTGACGTTCAGTCTAATAAACGTTTAAATGCTGTTTTTAAACCTCCTGTGGTTTCTCCAGGGGTTTTTCCCATTCCTGAGGCTATTTCTGATATGATTTCTAGGGAATGGAATAAGCCAGGTACTTCTTTTATTCCTTCTTCAAGGTTTAAAAAATTGTATCCTTTACCAGCAAAATCTATAGAGTTTTGGGAAAAAATCCCCAAAGTTGATGGGGCTATTTCTACTCTTGCTAAATGTACCACTATTCCTATGGAAGATAGCACTTCCTTTAAGGATCCTTTAGATAGGAAGCTTGAATCTTATCTAAGGAAGGCCTATTTATATTCAGGTCATCTTCTCAGACCTGCTATTTCTTTGGCTGATGTTGCGGCTGCATCAACTTTCTGGTTGGAAAATTTAGCGCAACATGAATTGGATTCTGACATATCTAGCGTTATTCGCTTACTGCAACATGCTAATCATTTTATTTGTGATGCCATTTTTGATATTATCAAAACTGATGTTAGATCTTTAGCTGTATTAGCTAGAAGAGCTTTGTGGCTTAAGTCTTGGAATGCTGATATGACATCTAAATCTAGATTACTATCTCTTTATTTCCAAGGTAATAATTTTTTTGGTTCTCAGTTGGATTCTATTATTTCAACTATCACTGGGGGAGAAGGAGTTTTTTTGCCTAAGGATAAAAAACCTAAGGGTAAACCTAAGGCTTCTAACCGTTTTCGTTCCTTTCGTCAGAATAAGGAACAAAAACTCAATCCTCCCCCCAAGGAATCTGCTTCCAATTGGAATAAATCCAAGCCATTTAAGAAACCAAAGTCAGCCCCTAAGTCCACATGAAGGTGCAGCCCTCATTCCAGCTCAGCTGGTAGGGGGCAGATTAAGGTTTTTCAAGGATTTTTGGATAAAATCTGTCCAAAATCATTGGATTCAGAGCATTGTCTCTCAAGGGTATCGAATAGGTTTCAGAGTAAGACCTCCTGTGAGAAGATTTTTTCTCTCACGCATCCCTGTAAATCCAGTAAAAGCTCAGGCTTTTCTGAAGTGTGTTTCAGACCTGGAGTCTTCAGGGGTAATCATGCCAGTTCCTCCTCAGGAACAAGGTTTGGGGTTTTATTCAAACCTATTCATTGTACCAAAGAAAGAAAATTTATTCAGACCAGTTCTGGATCTAAAAATTTTGAATTGTTATGTAAGAGTACCAACTTTCAAGATGGTGACTATAAGGACTATTCTGCCTTTTGGTCAGCGAGGACATTATATGTCCACAATAGACTTGCAGGATGCATACCTTCATATTCCGATTCATCCAGAACACTATCAGTTTCTGAGATTCTCTTTTCTAGACAAGCATTACCAATTTGTTGCTCTTCCATTTGGCCTAGCAACAGCTCCAAGAATCTTTTCAAAGGTTCTGGGTGTCCTACTATCTGTAATCAGAGAACAGCGTATTGAGGTGTTCCCTTATTTGGACGATATCTTGGTACTAGCTCAGTCTTTATGTACTGCAGAATCTCACACAAATCAACTAGTGTTGTTTCTTTGGAAACATGGTTGGAGGATCAATTTACCAAAAAGTTTCTTGATTCTTCAGACAAGGGTCACCTTTTTAGGCTTCCAGATAGATTCAGTGTTCATGACTCTGTCTCTAACAGACAAGAGACATTTAAAATTGGTCGCAGCATGCCGGCACCTTCAGTCTCAGTCATTCCCTTCAGTGGCTATGTGCATGGAAGTTTTAGGTCTCATGACTGCAGCATCGGACGCAATCCCCTTTGCTCGTTTTCACATGAGACCTCTACAGCTTTGTATGCTGAATCAATGGTACAGGGATTATACAAAAATATCACAATTAATATCCTTGAATCCCATTGTACGACACTCTCTGACATGGTGGATAGATCACCATTGTTTGGTTCAAGGGGCTTCTTTTGTTCGGCCATATTAAGCCTGTCATTAAGTCAATTTCTCCTCCTTGGAGTCTTAATTTGGTTCTGAAGGCTTTACAGGCTCCTCCATTTGAACCTATGCATTCTTTGGACATTAAACTACTTTCTTGGAAAGTGTTGTTTCTTTTGGCCATCTCTTCTGCTAGAAGAGTTTCTGAGTTATCTGCTCTTTCTTGTGAATCTCCTTATCTGATTTTTCATCAGGATAAGGCAGTTTTGAGGACTTCTTTTCAATTTTTACCTAAAGTTGTGAATTCTAACAACATTAGTAGAGAAATTGTTTTTCCTTCCTTATGTCCTAATCCTAAGAATTCTTTGGAGAGATCCTTACATTCTTTGGATGTGGTAAGAGCTTTGAAATATTATGTGGAAGCTACTAAAAATTTCAGGAAGACTTCCAGTCTATTTGTTTTATTTTCTGGTCCTAGGAAAGGTCAGAAGGCTTCTGCTATTTCCTTGGCTTCTTGGTTGAAACTTTTGATTCATCAAGCTTATTTGGAGTCGGGTCAGGCCCCGCCTCAAAAAATTACAGCTCATTCTACTAGATCTGTCTCCACTTCATGGGCTTTTAAGAATGAAGCTTCAGTTGATCAGATTTGCAAAGCGGCAACTTGGTCCTCTTTGCATACATTTACTAAATTCTACCGTTTTGATGTATTTGCCTCTTCAGAACTGAGGTGTGTATATAATAGTGCTCTTAATTAATATATCTGGATAAACTTTTAATATCACCAATGAGCAGACCAGCTATATATCTAGATCTACAGACTGGAACATTATTTGGGCTGCTGTACTTAGGGTGGTCTAGCTCTCGCAGAAATTATAGGAGAGTTGGCGAGTATCACAAGGTAGTACTGAGTAGATAAATTGGGTTCAATTAGAGTAGGCTTGTATTGCAAGGCACACTATAAGAGAAAGAGTTGGCCTACCCTTGTGCTATCTCGATATGCATTTATAGTGTGGCGGAAACAAAAAAAAGCCATGGCAAAATAGAATAAGCATGTAGGGGAAGTAAATGTATGCTCAGTACTCTACTGAAAGGTATGTGTGGCAAACTAAATGTACTAGTCCCTGGAAATCATGAAGCTTGCAGTAAGAGGCACATCCGCACTGGATGTGAGGGGCACAGGAAGGGCCAAGAGTAAACATAATATGCAACAGTGCAATCATCCCTGCTCACAGTGCAAATTAAAATAATAACAACAAAACTCTATATTACAGAAACAGAAACAAAGAGAGAATAAAGAGGCTGTTCAGTAGAAATCAGCTAATGTTGAGATAGTCTCTCCTCGTGGTATGAGAAATTAAACTAGAGAACAGTTAGAGGGCCCCCTCTATTTATGTATATTTTTAATATATATATATATATATATATATATATACATCGCCTTTGCATAGAAATTATTTTTTATTTGTTATTCCCCTCTTTTTTTTAAATGTTTTCTAGTGCACATCTGTTTTTTTGTGCGCACATTTTTTTCTTTGAGTTTTCTTGTCTGTTAAGCACATCAGCTTTTGAGCCTGTGTGCACCGGGATAGCGTACATATGTCTCGGGATAGTTAGTTAGCGCTGTTTGCTCTCTAGAGGTCTTTTATCCTGCATGTTGAATTAGTGTGCCTTGTACGTTTTTTAAAGAGCTGCTTTTGATATGGGTAAATATTTCCCCTTTCTTCTTCTTTTTTGGGGATATAATTACATGTTTTATTTTATGTGCACATTACTATTTTTGTAGTTTTCTGCTGTTATGGAGTCTTCTGATTCTGTCCCTAAACCTACTTTAGAAGCTGACCCTCTGAACACTCTCCTACCAGTGTGTTAAATGTGTTTATTAGAAACAGGCTAAGGTATTACCTCCAGCACATTTAAGTAACATGTGTTTAAATGTTTTAATGCATTTAGACCAATGTAATCTGCTCTTGTTTCTGTTTGTTCCTTACAAGGGAGTTCTTCATATTTTGCTGCCAGCTATGCCTCCTTTAGGTAAGAGTGAAAGGTAAGTCCATAATTTACCTTCTACTAGCAATATGCCTCCTAAGGTTAATGATTCTAGTCATGAAGCTGCTGAATACTCAGCAGGAGAGGTTTTTTCTGATGATCAAGGTTTTTCCTCTGACCAGGAATCAGAGTTATCCTCTTTCTTATTTTATGTTGAACATATTTACTTTTTTTTTTTTTAAACTTTTAAATATCGTTTATTGAAAGTCTAAGACATACATTTTCAAGCAATGTCATTAAAGGGACACTGAACCCAAATTTTTTCTTTCGTGATTCAGATAGAGCATGACATTATAAGCAACTTTCTAATTTACTCCTATTATCACATTTCTTTCATGTAATTAGCAAGAGTCCATGAGCTAGTGACGTATGGGATATACATTCCTACCAGGAGGGGCAAAGTTTCCCAAACCTCAAAATGCCTATAAATACACCCCTCACCACACCCACAATTCAGTTTTACAAACTTTGCCTCCGATGGAGGTGGTGAAGTAAGTTTGTGCTAGATTCTACGTTGATATGCGCTCCGCAGCAAGTTGGAGCCCGGTTTTCCTCTCAGCGTGCAGTGAATGTCAGAGGGATGTGAGGAGAGTATTGCCTATTTGAATGCAGTGATCTCCTTCTATGGGGTCTATTTCATAGGTTCTCTGTTATCGGTCGTAGAGATTCATCTCTTACCTCCCTTTTCAGATCGATGATATACTCTTATATATACCATTACCTCTGCTGATTCTCGTTTCAGTACTGGTTTGGCTTTCTACAAACATGTAGATGAGTGTCCTGGGGTAAGTAAGTCTTATTTTCTGTGACACTCTAAGCTATGGTTGGGCACTTTGTTTATAAAGTTCTAAATATATGTATTCAAACATTTATTTGCCTTGACTCAGAATGTTCAACTTTCCTTATTTTCAGACAGTCAGTTTCATATTTGGGATAATGCATTTGATTTAATCATTTTTTCTTACCTTCAAAAATTTGACTCTTCCCTGTGGGCTGTTAGGCTCGCGGGGGCTGAAAATGCTTCATTTTATTGCGTCATTCTTGGCGCGGACTTTTTTGGCGCAAAAAATTCGTTTCCGTTTCCGGCGTCATACGTGTCGCCGGAAGTTGCGTCATTTTTTGATGTTATTTTGCGCCAAAAATGTCGGCGTTCCGGATGTGGCGTCATTTTGGCGCCAAAAAGCATTTAGGCGCCAAATAATGTGGGCGTCTTATTGGCGCGAAAAATATGGGCGTCGCTTTTGTCTCCACATTATTTAAGTCTCATTTTTCATTGCTTCTGGTTGCTAGAAGCTTGTTCTTTGGCATTTTTTCCCATTCCTGAAACTGTCATTTAAGGAATTTGATCAATTTTGCTTTATATATATGTTGTTTTTTCTCTTACACATTGCAAGATGTCTCACGTTGCATCTGAGTCAGAAGATACTACAGCAAAATCGCTGTCTAGTGCTGGATCTACCAAAGCTAAGTGTATCTGCTGTAAACTTTTGGTAGCTATTCCTCCAGCTGTTGTTTGTATTGATTGTCATGACAAACTTGTTAAAGCAGATAATATTTCCTTTAGTAAAGTACCATTGCCTGTTGCAGTTCCTTCAACATCTAAGGTGCAGAATGTTCCTGATAATATAAGAGATTTTGTTTCTGAATCCATAAAGAAGGCTATGTCTGTTATTTCTCCTTCTAGTAAACGTAAAAAATCTTTTAAAACTTCTCTCCCTACAGATGAATTTTTAAATGAACATCATCATTCTGATTCTGATGACTCTTCTGGTTCAGAGGATTCTGTCTCAGAGGTTGATGCTGATAAATCTTCATATTTATTTAAAATGGAATTTATTCGTTCTTTACTTAAAGAAGTACTAATTGCTTTAGAAATAGAGGATTCTGGTCCTCTTGATACTAATTCTAAACGTTTGGATAAGGTATTTAAAGCTCCTGTGGTTATTCCAGAAGTTTTTCCTGTTCCTAATGCTATTTCTGCAGTAATTTCCAAAGAATGGGATAAATTGGGTAATTCATTTACTCCTTCTAAACGTTTTAAGCGATTATATCCTGTGCCGTCTGACAGATTAGAATTTTGGGACAAAATCCCTAAAGTTGATGGGGCTATTTCTACCCTTGCTAAACGTACTACTTTTCCTACGTCAGATGGTACTTCGTTTAAGGATCCTTTAGATAGGAAAATTGAATCCTTTCTAAGAAAAGCTTATCTGTGTTCAGGTAATCTTCTTAGACCTGCTATATCTTTGGCTGATGTTGCTGCAGCTTCAACTTTCTGGTTGGAAACTTTAGCGCAACAAGTAACACATCATGATTCTCATGATATTATTATTCTTCTACAGCATGCTAATAATTTTATCTGTGATGCCATTTTTTATATTATCAGAGTTGATGTCAGGTTTATGTCTCTAGCTATTTTAGCTAGAAGAGCTTTATGGCTTAAAACTTGGAATGCTGATATGGCTTCTAAATCAACTTTACTTTCCATTTCTTTCCAGGGTAACAAATTATTTGGTTCTCAGTTGGATTCCATTATTTCAACTGTTACTGGTGGGAAAGGAACTTTTTTACCACAGGATAAAAAATCTAAAGGTAAAAGCAGGGCTAATAATCGTTTTCGTTCCTTTCGCTTCAACAAAGAACAAAAGCCTGATCCTTCATCCTCAGGAGCAGTTTCAGTTTGGAAACCATCTCCAGTCTGGAATAAATCCAAGCCAGCTAGAAAGGCAAAGCCTGCTTCTAAGTCCACATGAAGGTGCGGCCCTCATTCCAGCTCAGCTGGTAGGGGGCAGGTTACGTTTTTTCAAGGAAATTTGGATCAATTCTGTTCACAATCTTTGGATTCAGAGCATTGTTTCAGAAGGGTACAGAATTGGTTTCAAGATGAGACCTCCTGCAAAGAGATTTTTTCTTTCCCGTGTCCCAGTAAATCCAGTAAAAGCTCAAGCATTTCTGAAATGTGTTTCAGATCTAGAGTTGACTGGAGTAATTATGCCAGTTCCAGTTCCGGAACAGGGGATGGGGTTTTATTCAAATCTCTTCATTGTACCAAAGAAGGAGAATTCCTTCAGACCAGTTCTGGATCTAAAAATATTGAATCGTTATGTAAGAATACCAACGTTCAAGATGGTAACTGTAAGGACTATCTTGCCTTTTGTTCAGCAAGGGAATTATATGTCCACAATAGATTTACAGGATGCATATCTGCATATTCCGATTCATCCAGATCATTATCAGTTCCTGAGATTCTCTTTTCTGGACAAGCATTACCAGTTTGTGGCTCTGCCGTTTGGCCTAGCTACAGCTCCAAGAATTTTTACAAAGGTTCTCGGTGCCCTTCTGTCTGTAATCAGAGAACAGGGTATTGTGGTATTTCCTTATTTGGACGATATCTTGGTACTTGCTCAGTCTTTACATTTAGCAGAATCTCATACGAATCGACTTGTGTTGTTTCTTCAAGATCATGGTTGGAGGATCAATTTACCAAAAAGTTCTTTGATTCCTCAGACAAGGGTAACCTTTCTGGGTTTCCAGATGGATTCAGTGTCCATGACTCTGTCTTTAACAGACAAGAGACGTCTAAAATTAATTGCAGCTTGTCGAAACCTTCAGTCACAATCATTCCCTTGGGTAGCCTTATGCATGGAAATTCTAGGTCTTATGACTGCTGCATCGGACGCGATCCCCTTTGCTCGTTTTCACATGCGACCTCTTCAGCTCTGTATGCTGAAGCAATGGTGCAAGGATTACACGAAGATATCTCAATTAATATCTTTAAAACCGATTGTTCGACACTCTCTAACATGGTGGACAGATCACCATCGTTTAATTCAAGGGGCTTCTTTTGTGCTTCCGACCTGGACTGTAATTTCAACAGATGCAAGTCTCACAGGTTGGGGAGCTGTGTGGGGATCTCTGACGGCACAAGGAGTTTGGGAATCTCAGGAGGTGAGATTACCGATCAATATTTTGGAACTCCGTGCAATTTTCAGAGCTCTTCAGTTTTGGCCTCTTCTGAAGAGAGAATCGTTCATTTGTTTTCAAACAGACAATGTCACAACTGTGGCATACATCAATCATCAAGGAGGGACTCACAGTCCTCTGGCTATGAAAGAAGTATCTCGAATTTTGGTTTGGGCGGAATCCAGCTCCTGTCTAATCTCTGCGGTTCATATCCCAGGTATAGACAATTGGGAAGCGGATTATCTCAGTCGCCAAACGTTGCATCCGGGCGAATGGTCTCTTCACCCAGAGGTATTTCTTCAGATTGTTCAAATGTGGGAACTTCCAGAAATAGATCTGATGGCGTCCCATCTAAACAAGAAACTTCCCAGGTATCTGTCCAGATCCCGGGATCCTCAGGCGGAGGCAGTGGATGCATTATCACTTCCTTGGAAGTATCATCCTGCCTATATCTTTCCGCCTCTAGTTCTTCTTCCAAGAGTAATCTCCAAGATTCTGAAGGAATGCTCGTTTGTTCTGCTGGTAGCTCCGGCATGGCCTCACAGGTTTTGGTATGCGGATCTTGTCCGGATGGCCTCTTGCCAACCGTGGACTCTTCCGTTAAGACCAGACCTTCTGTCACAAGGTCCTTTTTTCCATCAGGATCTGAAATCCTTAAATTTAAAGGTATGGAGATTGAACGCTTGATTCTTGGTCAAAGAGGTTTCTCTGACTCTGTGATTAATACTATGTTACAGGCTCGTAAATCTGTATCTCGAGAGATATATTATAGAGTCTGGAAGACTTATATTTCTTGGTGTCTTTCTCATCATTTTTCTTGGCATTCTTTTAGAATACCGAGAATTTTACAGTTTCTTCAGGATGGTTTAGATAAGGGTTTGTCCGCAAGTTCTTTGAAAGGACAAATCTCTGCTCTTTCTGTTCTTTTTCACAGAAAGATTGCTATTCTTCCTGATATTCGTTGTTTTGTACAAGCTTTGGTTCGTATAAAACCTGTTATTAAGTCAATTTCTCCTCCTTGGAGTTTGAATTTGGTTCTGGGAGCTCTTCAAGCTCCTCCTTTTGAACCTATGCATTCATTGGACATTAAATTACTTTCTTGGAAAGTTTTGTTCCTTTTGGCCATCTCTTCTGCCAGAAGAGTTTCTGAATTATCTGCTCTTTCTTGTGAGTCTCCTTTTCTGATTTTTCATCAGGATAAGGCGGTGTTGCGAACTTCTTTTGAATTTTTACCTAAAGTTGTGAATTCCAACAACATTAGTAGAGAAATTGTGGTTCCTTCATTATGTCCTAATCCTAAGAATTCTAAGGAGAAATCGTTGCATTCTTTGGATGTTGTTAGAGCTTTGAAATATTATGTTGAAGCTACGAAATCTTTCCGTAAGACTTCTAGTTTATTTGTTATCTTTTCCGGTTCTAGAAAAGGCCAGAAAGCTTCTGCCATTTCTTTGGCATCTTGGTTGAAATCTTTAATTCATCTTGCCTATGTTGAGTCGGGTAAAACTCCGCCTCAAAGAATTACAGCTCATTCTACTAGGTCAGTTTCTACTTCCTGGGCGTTTAGGAATGAAGCTTCGGTTGACCAGATTTGCAAAGCAGCAACTTGGTCCTCTTTGCATACTTTTACTAAATTCTACCATTTTGATGTATTTTCTTCTTCTGAAGCAGTTTTTGGTAGAAAAGTACTTCAGGCAGCGGTTTCAGTTTGAATCTTCTGCTTATGTTTTTCGTTAAACTTTATTTTTGGGTGTGGATTATTTTCAGCAGGAATTGGCTGTCTTTATTTTATCCCTCCCTCTCTAGTGACTCTTGTGTGGAAAGATCCACATCTTGGGTAGTCATTATCCCATACGTCACTAGCTCATGGACTCTTGCTAATTACATGAAAGAAAACATAATTTATGTAAGAACTTACCTGATAAATTCATTTCTTTCATATTAGCAAGAGTCCATGAGGCCCGCCCTTTTTTTGTGGTGGTTATGATTTTTGTATAAAGCACAATTATTCCAATTCCTTATTTTATATGCTTTCGCACTTTTTTATCACCCCACTTCTTGGCTATTCGTTAAACTGAATTGTGGGTGTGGTGAGGGGTGTATTTATAGGCATTTTGAGGTTTGGGAAACTTTGCCCCTCCTGGTAGGAATGTATATCCCATACGTCACTAGCTCATGAACTCTTGCTAATATGAAAGAAATGAATTTATCAGGTAAGTTCTTACATAAATTATGTTTTTCTTCATTCTCTTGGTATCTTTATTTGAAATGCAAGAATTTAAGTTTAGATGCTGGCCCATTTTTGGTGAACAACCTGGGTTGTTCTTGCTGATTGGTGGATACATTCATCCACCAATAAAAAAGTGCTGTCCATAGGTCTGAACCAAAAAAAGCTTAGATGCCTTATTTTTCAAATAAAGCAAATAGCAAGAGAAAGAAGAAAAATTGATAATAGGAGTAAATTAAAAAGTTGCTCAACTATCTGAATCATGAAAGAAAAAAATTGTTCAGTGTCCCTTTAAGAATCATTAACATGTTACAGTTGCTCTTTGACAAAACTATTTTCATCTGTGATGCCATTGTGCTATTGTGGGAATTTTGTCGGATTTCCAATTTCTTGCTATAATGACTTTAAAGCTGCTGCTTAGGATATTGAATAATTTCCTTTTCGGTGTGACAATTTTTTTGGGAGTTTTATTAAAAAGCCATAGGCATGGGTCAAGAGGGGTAGATGTATCTAGGATTTTACTTGTTTCTTGTGATATCCGTGTCCATATGTCAGTTAATGTAGGGCATAGCCACCAAATGTGGCCCATGTGGCCTGTGGGAGATCCGCATCTCCAACAGTTTGCAGAGGTGAGATTGTATAATGTTTGGCATCTAGCTGGTGTTATGTACCATCTTTGTATTATTTTTAGATTAAGTTCCAGGTATCTACAGGAGATTGAAGATTTGTTAATACTTGTAAAAATATGTAGTGAATCCGCATGTGTAATCTCTATTCCCAATTCCGAGTTCCATCTGTCTATATAATATGGTGTATGACCGGGAGGTAGTTGTTGTAATATGAAATATGTGAGTGAGAGAGCGTGTCTGGTGGGGGATGCTTTTGCACATATAGATTCAAAGGTTGTTAATGATCTTATCATGTTCCTGTTCTGAGGGTGTGTTGATATGTATGAAATGCATTGCCTGTGGAATAGCCAGTTGGTGAAGGCCTAGTAGTTTCTTTGGGCATGAAAGTCCTGGGGTGAATTCCACATTATGTATTAAGGGTGTTAAAGGTAAAATATGGGGGCATTCTATTAAAATTTTATCCCAGATAGTAAATGTTTCTGTTATAACTTGTGTAAATTCTTTAATCAATGTGTTTCTATCTTTTGGAGTCCAGCATAGTGCTCCTAGGTGGGTATTTTGTGCTATGTTGTGTTCAAGTTGAACCCAGATCTTGTTGTGTGAATACCAATCAATAATACTTTGGAGATAGGTTGCTTGTCTGTATTTATGAAGGTCAGGGACTCCGAAGCCGCCTGTTGTTATTGGGAGGAGCATCATTTTTTTACTAATCCGGGCTTTAGATTGTCTCTAGATGAATTTGAATATTTTGTTCTGAAATGAAGGTAATCAGGTATTTAGTAGTGGAATAGGGAGGGTCTGGAAGATGTACAATACTTGTCTTATATGTTATTCTTGGGTGGATACTCATTTTAATAAGGTTAATTCTGCCTATCCAAGATGTGTATTTTCTCATCCAGAAGGAGAGGTCTGCAGTGATAGTTGATAAGAGTGGTTTGTAGTTGACGTTAAAAAGATTGTCAGTGTTGGGGGTTAAGTATATCCCTAAGTATTTAAGAGAAGTTGATTGCCATTTAAATGGGCATATGTTGTGAATTTGGTGTTCTTCTGTTAGGGGAAGGTTTATATTTAAAATTTCGGATTTGTTTATATTAATTAGGAAGTTTGACATATGGGCAAATTCTTCTAGTTGCTGTATAATGTGGGGTATGGAGGTTAGGCAGTTAGTTATACAGAACAACATGTCATCTGCGTATAACATTATTTTATGTTGTGTGTTCACTATTGTCAGTCCTGTAATAATAGGGTGTTCGCAAATTTTGAGAGCGAGTATTTCAATCATACATGCAAAAGTAGCAGGGATAGGGGACAGCCCTGCCTGGTGCCGTTTGTGATATTGAAGGGAGCTGAGAGCGAGCCATTAACTCGAACACGTGCTGAGGGGGATGAGTACATTGCAAAAGTTTTAGATATAAATTCTGGTCTGTGTGTGCAGTGGGGGATCACATCTGTAAAGAGTGCTGTGTGTGCAGAAGAGGATCACATTTCTTTATGGTGCTGTGTACAAGGGGAGATCACCCAACACAAAAAGCTGCGTTAAATAAGACATGCTGGTGCCCTATGTCAAAATTAATAGGACTGGAAAGGGTTAATGTCAGAGATTGAATTAAAAAGGGTAAGTAAATGGGGAGATAGAATGTCAGTATAGCGTTAGTGAAGCCGTCCGGGCCAGATGCTTTATCTGTTGGTAAGTCTTTAATGGTTTTTTGAATTTCATGGAGGGAAAATGGATTATCTAGAGTATTTTGTTGTTCTTGGGATATTTTGGGGCTTGGGATGTCTGATAGGTATTGGTAGGGTCTCCTGAGCCATTTTGGGCATGTAGAATGGTGTGTTTTAGAGAGATTATATAGGGTTTGATAGTATGTTCAAAAGCTTTCTGCAATGGTTGTGGTGTTATTATGGGTGGTGTTGTTGTGTGATTGGATCGATAGGATGTAAGTTCTGTTAGTTTAAATTTTCTTGCGAAAATTCTGCTGCATTTATTATTGCCTTCATAGTAAGTTTGGCGGAGTTTGAGAGCTAGTTGTTTGCATTCTCTGCCTAGGTAATGCCTAGGTAATGATTAACATTATTATTTTCTGTCTGAGGGTCTTTGAAAAGGTTTTTGTTTGTAGGGTCCATTTTAAGTTTTAAGTTTTAATTAAGTCAGAGACTTTGTTTAGAGGGTTGTTTAGGGTGATCCTTTGTTGTTTAATGAAGTGAGAATGAGCACTCAATTCTCTTCTCATATTGCTTTTATGGGCTTCCCAACTTGTTTGGAAAAGGGCTACAGTTTTTGTGTGGAGGGAAAAAGTATTCAGTTAAGGTCTTTTCTAATTTTTCACTGTATAGTGGGTGGTTCAGGAGCTCTTATTTAAGTCTCCATATGTAGGGTGTTGGTGATGCTGATGGCGATTGGATTGTGCATGATACCATTGAGTGGTCATTCCAAGTAGTAGGTAGGATGGAGGAATGAGTTGCATAAGCTAGGGAGTTAACATCTAGGAAGAAGTAATCAATTCGGGAAAATCGTGAGTGAGGGTGGGAGAATGTATAATCTGATGAGTCGGGGTGGTGTATCCTCCATTTATCGTGAACAGTAAGGTCTCTTTATTGATGATTAATTTTATTTATTAATCTGTGTGGGGTAGAGGAGGAACATTTAGAATGATCTAATAGGGGGCTCTAATGTCCTGTTTAAGTCTCCTCCCATGAGTAAAAGGCCTTTTGTTACTTCCAGTACTTTTTCTGTGAGGGTTGCTATAAATTTGTCTTGGTTTGTGTTATATAATTTACCTATTAAGATTAGGTATCTGCCCTCATTATCTTTATGTGTGTTGTATAGTTGGAAAGGTATTCCTTTTTTGATAAGTATTCCCACTCATTTGTTTTACTAGTGTTTTGGGCATAATAGGCTGATACAGATTTGTATAGGAAAGTCTTGGGCTCTTTGCCTTTTATGAAGTGGGATTCTTGTAGGAAGATTAAATTTCCTTTTTTATTTGCAAAATCTCTGAGTGCTTTATTTCTTTTATAAGGATTATTTAAGCTCTTTGTGTTAACTGTGAGGATATTAAGTTTTTTCTTTTATAGCTTAGACATGTAAGAACTGATTTATTAGGGGATATTTCATATTTGTAGCGAAGTCAGATTTATTAGGTGAGGGGATCGTTGAATCTTATTTGTGTCAGGAGTCTGATTTGGTGTCTGTGTGCTTAGGTTGAGTAAAAATCTTGTGAGATTGTACTGCTATACAGTAATAAGGGTAAAACAAAACATACAATAAAAAATACAATAAAAGTAAACAGTGTTTATTGGTTGAATTCCAAGAAATGATATAGATCCATTGAGGGAATGGTCCAACAACCGGTAGGACCATTAAGTATATCCATTAAGTAACAGTAGTAATAAAACATAGTAACTATAAATCTATACAAGTGTTAATACTCAGCTAATAAAAGATAGCTAATTCTTTGAAAAGCTATATAGTGGCATCTGATAAGATTAGGTTTTGTCTTATGTGATATATAAGGGGATACTTGTTATAAACCAGGACATTGTAATGCAACAGTTTAAACTGTGACATATTGGGCGAGATTACATATACGGCGCAGGCTTCAGCGAAAGTGCTGAAGCCCGCGCCGCCCGTAATTTCCCCTCATACTTCGGGGTATTACATATACCGTGCCGGCAGTTCATAAAGTGCAGTATGTCGGATAAACTAGTGATGTCCAGAAATGAGCGTAAATACAAATTTCTGGAGTCGCTAGTGACTTACGGCACTTTAGAAACTGCCGGCACCTAAGAAAATAATAATAAAAGAAAAATCTCCCGTAAAAGTCTAACCCGCCTCCCAAAAATAAACCTGACACATAAAAACCCCTATATCCGCCATCCAACCCACGTCGGAACTAATAATAAATATATTAACCCCTAAACCGACAACCCCCACAACACAATAAGCCTGATTAAACTATTAACCCCTAATCCGCAATTCACCCACATCGCAATCTACCTAATAAAAGTATTAACCCCTAAATACCCCAACCCCAACATCACAAACTACCAAATGTATTAACCCCTAATCCGCCATTAACCCACATTGCAAAGTCCCTATTTAAACTATTAACCCCTAAACCACCATTAACCGACACCGCAAACTACCTATCCAAGATGGCGTCCCTTCAATTCCGATTGGCTGATAAAATTCTATCAGCCAATTGGAATTAAGGTAGAAAAAATCTAATTGGTTGATGCAATCAGCCAATCAGATTGAAGTTCAATCCGATTGGCTGATCCAATCAGCCAGTCTTATTGAACTCACATTCTATTGGCTGATCGGAACAGCCAATAGAATGCGAGTTCAATACAATTGGCTGATTGGATCAGCCAATCGGATTGAACTTCAATCTGATTGGCTGATTTCATCAGCCAATCAGATTTTTTCTACCTTAATTCCGATTGGCTGATAGAATTCTATCAGCCAATCGGAATTGAAGGGACGCCATCTTGGATGACGTCCCTTAAAGGAACCTTCATTCGTCGTTAGTCCGTCGGTTGAAGAGGATGGCTCCATTGAAGATGGCTCCGCTCTGCTCCGGATGGATGAAGATTGAACACGCCGCCTGGATGAACACTTCTACCGGATGGAGGACCTCTTCTTGCCCCGCTTGGATGAAGACTTCTACCGGATGAAGGACTTCCTCTGCGCACCTTGGATGAAGAATTCGGCTCGGCTGAGTGAGGACGACTCAAGGTAGGATGATCTTCAGGGGGTTAGCGATAGGTGTTTTTAAGGGGGGTTTGGGTGGGTTAGAGTAGGGGTATGTGGGGGGTGGGTTGTAATGTTGGGGGTATTGTATTTTTATTTTCAGGTAAAAGAGCTGAATACTTTGGGGCAATGCCCCGCAAAAAGCCCTTTTAAGGGCTGGTAAAAGAGCTGATTACTTTTGTATTTTAGAATAGGGTAGGGAATTTTTTATTTTGGGGGGCTTTTTTATTTTATTAGGGGGCTTAGATTAGGTGTAATTAGTTTAAACTGCTTGTAATTCTTTTTTATTTTTTATAATTTAGTGTTTGTTTTTTTTGTATTATAGAATAGTTTATTTTATGGTATTTTATTTTAGGTAATTGTAGGTAATTTATTTAATTAATTTATTGATAGTGTAGTGTTAGGTGTATTTGTAACTTAGGTTCAGATTTATTTTACAGGTAATTTTGTAGTTATTTTAACTAGGTAGCTATTAAATAGTTATTAACTATTTAATTGCTATTGTACCTAGTTAAAATAAATACAAAGTTGCCTGTAAAATAAATATAATTCCTAAAATAGCTACAATGTAATTATTAGTTATATTGTAGCTATATTAGGGTTTATTTTATAGGTAAGTATTTAGTTTTAAATAGGATTAATTTAGTCATTAATAGGAATATTATTTCGTTTAATTTAAATAATATTTATGTTAGGGGGGTGTTAGGGTTAGAGTTAGGTTTAGGGGTTAATAACTTTATTATAGTAGCGGCGACGGTGCGGACGGGAGATTAGGGGTTAATAATTGTAGGTAGGTGGCGGCGATGTTAGGGAGGGCAGATTAGGGGTTAATACTATTTATTATAGTGTTTGCGAGGCGGGAGTGTGGCGGTTTAGGGGTTAATACGTTTATTATAGTGGCGGCGAGGTCTGGTCGGCAGATTAGGGGTTAATAAGTGTAGGTAAGGTAGCGGCGACATTGGGGGGGCAGATTAGGGGTTAATAAATATAATATAGGGGTTGGCGGTGTTAGGGGCAGCAGATTAGGGGTTCATAGGGATAATGTAGGTGGCGGCGATGTCCGGAGCGGCAGATTAGCGGTTCATAGTATAATGCAGGTGTCAGCGATAGCGGGGGTGGCAGATTAGGGGTTAATAAGTGTAAGGTTAGGGGTGTTTAGACTCGGGGTTCATGTTAGGGTGTTAGGTGCAGACTTAGAGAGTGTTTCCCATAGGAAACAATGGGACTGCGTTAGGAGCTGAACGCTGCTTTTTTGCAGGTGTTAGATTTTTTTTCAGCCCAAACTGCCCCATTGTTTCCTATGGGGATATCATGCATGAGCACGTTTTCCCAGCTTACCGCTACCGTAAGCAACGCTGGTATTGAGGGTTGAAGTGGAGCTAAGTTAGGCTCAACGCACCCTTTTTTGAGCCTAACGCAGCACCTCAGACAACTCTAAATACCAGCTTTGTTGGAAGGGTGCGTTGGGAAAAAAAGCAGCGTGTTTTTACCGACAAAACTCTAAATCTAGCGGTAAGTTTAAATTAAGCTACAATTACAGAAAATAAAAAAATCGAATATTACAGAAAATATTAAACAAATGATCAAAAATTTAAAAATTAAACCTAATCCCTATGAAAATAAAAAAGCCCCCCAAAATAAAAACACCCCCTAATCTAATGCTAAACTACCAATAGCCCTTAAAAGGGCTTTTTGCAGGGCATTGCCCTGAGTTAAACAGCTCTTTTACATTAAAAATAAACAAAGTCCCCCTTAACAGTAAAACCCCCCACCCACCAAACCCCTCAAAATAAAAAAACAAACAATAAAAAACCTAAACTACCCATTGCCCATTTTGTATGGGCATTGCCCTTTAAAGGGCATTTGTATGGGCATTGCCCTTTAAAGGGCATTTAGCTCTTTTGCTGCCCTTAAAAGGGCATTTAGCTATTTTAAGAAGTTCCCATCCCTGATCTAAATAAAACAAACCCCAAATTTTTTTAAAAAAAACCTAAGTCTAACCCCCAGGTTGGTACTCACGGTTGCTGAAGTCCGGCGGAGAAGATCCTGTTCCAGGCGGGAAAGTTTTCTTCTAAGCGGCGACCTCTTCTTTCGTCTTCCAGGAACAAGCCGGCGCGGAGCAGAGGGCGGAGCTGATGACCGATGACTGTGGAACTGAAGACCGGCGACCCTGGAACTGAACACCGGCGACCCTGGAACTGAAGACAGGCGACCTCTGAGCCATGGAGCGTGGAGGATCCTCTTCGTACAATCTCCACCGTACACTGAATTGTGAATTCAAAGTACGCGATTAAAGATGGCATCCCTTGAATTCCTATTGGCTAATTTGATTCTTCAAATTCATATCAGCCAATAGGATTTGAGCTACTGAAATCCTATTGGCTGATTTGAACAGCCAATAGGATTTTAGTAGCTCTCATCCTATTGGAACAGGACCTTCTCATCCTATTGGAACAGGACCTTCTCCGCCGGACTTCAGCAACAGTGAGTACCAACTTGGAGATTAGACTTATTTATTTATTTTTAATCGGGGGGGGGGGGGGAGTTTATTTAGATTAGGGATGGGCACTTCTTAAAAGAGCTAAATGCCCTTATAAGGGCAGCAAAACAGCAAATTGCCTTTTTAAGGGCAATGTCCATACAATGCCCTTTTCAGGGCATGAGTAGTTTAGGTGTTTTAGCTTTTAGCTTTAAGGGCTATTGGTAGTTTAGCATTAGATTAGGGGGTGTTTTTATTTTGGGGGGCTTTTTTATTTTCATAGGGATTAGGTTTAATTTTTTTATTTTTGATAATTTGTTTATTAATTTCTGTAATATTAGTTTTTTTTATTTTCTGTAATTGCAGCTTAATTTAAACTTAGTTTTTTTTTATTTTTAAAGTAATGTTAGGTTTTTAATTTTAATAGTTAGTAACTTTAGTATTCAACGCCGCCCCCTGCAAACTCGCTGCCAATCGGCTGCCAGCAGGGAGGTGTCAATCAACCCGATCGTACTCGATCGGGTTGAAATGTGGTGATTCCTGTCTGCCAGCTCTGAGCAGGTGGACAGGGTTATGGCGCAGCGGTCTTTAGACCGCTGCTTCATAACTGCTGTTTCTGGCGATTCTGAAGACTCGCCAGAAACACGGGCCCACAAGCTCCATACAGAGCTTGATAAATGGGCCTCTAAGTCTTTCCTATACAAATTTGGATCAGCTTATTATGCCTAAAAAACTACTAAAACAAATGGAGTGGAAATACTTATCAAAAAAAGGAATACCTTTCCAACTATACAACACACATAAAGATAATGAGGGCAGATACCTAATCTTAATAGGTAAATTATATAACACAACAGTTACTCTGGTCTGCCTATATGCTCCAAACACAAAACAAGACAAATGTATAGCAACCCTCACAGAAAAAGTACTGGAAGTAATGAAAGGCCTTTTAATCATGGGAGGAGACTTAAACGCAACATTAGAGCCCCCTATTAGATAATTCTAACCGTTCCTCCTCTACCCCACACAGAACAATAAATAAAATTAAACGTCAATTAAGAGACCTTACTGTTCACGGTTGCTGATGTCCGGTGGAGAAGGTCCTGTTCCAATAGGATGAGAAGGTCCTTTTCCAATAGGATGAGAGCTACTGAAATCCTATTGACTGTTCAAATCAGCCAATAGGATTTCAGTAGCTCAAATCCTATTGGCTAATTTAAATTTGTAGAATCAAATCAGCTAATGGGAATTTAAGGGATGCCATCTTTAATTGCGTACCTTGAATTCACTATTCAGTGTACGGCGGAGATCGTATGAAGAGGATCCTCCACGCTCCATGGTTCCTTGATCGCCGGCCTTCAGTTCTAGGGTCGCCAGTCTTCAGTTCCAGGGTCGTCGGTCTTCAGCTCCGCAGTAATCGGTCTCCAGCTCCACCTGGGGGTTAGACTTAGGTTTTTTTTAAATTTTTTGGGGGGTTTGTATTATTTAGATTAGAGATGGTCACTTCTTAAAAAAGCTAAATGCCCTTTTAAGGACAATGAACAAACAAATGCCCTTTTCATGGCAATAGGTATTTTAGTTTTTTTAGTGTTAGGTTTTTTATTTTGGGGGGTTTGGTGGGTGGGGGTTTTTACTGTTAGGGGGGACTGTTTATTTTGAATGTAAAAGAGCTGTTTAACTTATGGCAATGCCCTGCAAAAAGCCCTTTTAAGGGCTATTGGTAGATTAGCATTAGATTAGGGGGTGTTTTTATTTTTTGGGGGCTTTTTTATTTTCATAGGGATTAGGTTTAATTTTTTTATTTTTGATCATTTGTTTATTATTTTCTGTAATATTAGTTTTTTTTATTTTGTGTCATTGTAGCTTAATTTAAACTTAGTTTTTCTATTTTTAAAGTAATGTTAGTTTTTTCTTTTTAATAGTTAGTAACTTTAATATTTTTTAATTTAGGTAATCTGGGTTAATTTAGGGGGTGGTAGGTTAAGGGGTGTTAGGTTAGGTGGCTTAGTACATTAATTATTTATTTGCGTTGTGGGCTTTGACAGTTTAGGGGTTAATAGATTTCATAGCATTGCATTGTGGGCTTTGGCAGTTTAGTGATTTAATAGATTTATTAGCATTGCGTTGTGTGGGTTTGGCGGGTTACGGGTTAATACTTTAATAGGTTTATTGCATTGTGGGTTAATGGTGGATTAGGGGTTAATAGTTTTATTAGGT